>NC_050096.1:295092298-295202339 GCF_902167145.1 Zea mays | reverse complement strand
AACATGAATTAGAAAGTAAAAAGAAAAAGAGAAAAACCCTCCCCTCCCTGCTGGCCGACTCCCGGCCCAAACCCGCGGCCTCCCCCCCTCGCGCCCGCGCTCCCCTCTCTCGGCCCATCTCCGGCCTGCCTCCGCGCGCGCGCCAGCCCGCTCCACACCCCGCCTCCCTCTCTCTGCAAAGCGTCCCCACCGTCAGCCGCCCTCTCTCTCGCGCGCTCGCTCCCTCTGGCAGAGTGGCCCCGCTTGTCAGTTGCTTCGTCGTCCTTCCGCCGTCCCTCACCGCAGTCACCTCCGGCCATCGCCTCCGTCCTCCCCTCGTCTTCTCGCCGCACAGGGAAGTTTGGCACCGCTCCGTCCCCCCTCCCCTTGACCAGCGTCCTCGCCGGTACCGCCCCGCCGTGGTGTCCCCTCGGCGGCGCTGTGCGGCATTTATGGCGGCACTGTGTAGCTCGCCGGAGCCAAGAAGCTCCACCGCCCCCCTTCCCTCGCGCGCCTATAAAAGGCTCGCCCCGAGCTCCTTCTTCCTCGCACCAGCCTCGGCCATCCCTCTCCTCCCCTCCCCCGAGCACAATTCGCGAAGCGCCGTCGTCGTCCTCCTCTCCGGTGAGTCCTTTCCCCTCCTCCCTCTCCTCTGTTGGTCCAGCAAGAAATTAAGTGAGCCGAGCAGCTCCCTCACGAGCCACGAACCCGAAGCACCACTTCCAGCCCCCGTCCCCCACCCAGAGCCCACCGGCGGCGATCCCCGCCGCGGAACTCCGCCCCCTCCCCGTGGGCAGCCCCCTCCCAACCCTCTCCGGCCAAATTGAGCCTACCTTAGAATCGCCAGCCTCCGCCCGTGCTAAACCACCCTCCCTTGGACCGAGAACCGGGCCACCGGCGGCAAGCCGTCAAGCTCCCGGCGACCGGCCCTTCTCCCTCGCTCGGCCGGTTCGCCACGCCGTCTGGCCGCGACGCCGTCCCCCCGCTCTCGCTGGCAAGTGGGCCCCAGCAGCAACGCGTCACCCTCGCGCCGTAGCGCTGTCTCCCCCTCGCTCTTGGGCCGCCGCTGGGCCGTAAGCGCTCTCGCGCGCGCGCTCGCGCCCGGGGTGGGCCAAAAACCTTGTCCCCAGCCCAGGAAAGGAGTAAATCCCTTTTCTTTTTCCTTTTCCACCCTTTTTCCCATTTAAGTAGTTTTCTCAATATTTTATGCACCAAAAATTATCAAAAAGGATTTCCAAGGTTACATACAATAATGATGTTAGAAAATGACACACTATAATTGGTAAACCACTGTTGATGTATTGTTTTATTGCCTGTTTCCTAGAAGAAGCGGGGACCGCAGATCCGGATCCCATAGCTCCGGAAGAAGGGCCGGAGCCCGAACTTCCGGAAGTAGATCTTCTGTGCCAAGGAGAGCTTCAACGAAGGCAAGTCCATCCTTCCCTTGATGCATAAATTACCTATTCTCTCTACCGCTGCCTAGGCCGGGAACTATGGGGGAATATTGCATTGTGAGTGAGAGATGGCCCGCATTAACATATACATTCTGGATACGAAATGTGGATTGGGAAGAAGGGCAATGTGTTTCTCTAAATAAAGTCTCTTTTTGAAAAGTTTTGTGATGAAGGGTACTCACCCTCATCACCCTGGGAGTGGGATGATCAGGGACTCCCTGGTTTAGGGGAGGGCCTAAGGTGTTGGCTCAGCTGGTTTAGGCTGTGAGCAGAAGGATTGTCCCCTCATATAAGGACCGGCTTGTCATTTTCACTACCTTGTACTCCTTTATCGTACAACCACTCGAGACTGTGTGGGCAGTCACTCAATCCGAACTCGTGCGGTCCAACCCCCAGGGTTAAGAAGGCTGGGGAGCACCAGGGAGGATAAGGAGGGGGAAAGTTTTGTCCGGTTTGGACATGGTGGTGACCTGACTCCTTTCGGATAACCGTTAAGGTTAGGACGTACGAGTAAGGAAAGAGATCCGGCATTCGGGTCTCGCGACGGTGAGATCGCAGAAACCGGGCTAGTGGGTAAAGTGTACCCCCTCTGCGCAGAGTTGAAACCTATTCGAATAGTCCGTGTCCACTGGTATGGACGAGTCTGGTATGGTATGGCAATTAGAACTTTTCTATGAGTTTCATGAAAAGGGGAATGTGTGAATAAATAGGTGTTAAGAAAGAAACTGAGGCCATGGGAGCGGGAAGCTCAGTGGCGGTTGAGTTTTTGGTTATTTTTAAGACTATGGGAAAAACCTTCAAGTAACTGCCTTTCTCTAAGAAAATGATGAGTGACCACAACTCCACCGAATTGAGCATGTATATCATAGGTCTCTTTCTCTCTACGGGAGCGGGCTGGGCTTGCGGAATACCTAGTGTATTCACCCAGATTTATTTATGTTTTTCAGCAGCCGAGGACTTCTTTACTGCTATGCTTGATTAAAAGGGCTGTGTCTGCACCCAGTTCTGCCTGTGGCTTGGGCTAGTATATTTTCCTATTGCGTTTCTTAATTTGGCTCTCTCGAGCTTGTACCCCGGTATTGTAATAATTTTTATCTAAACTCTGTGCTATTTGAAGTAAGGAATGTGTTTACTAGCCTCCTGGGACTAGTAATTGTATCACATTTGAGTCCCAAAGGATCGGGACGCTTCAGGTGGTATCAGAGCCATAGGACTGGCCGTAGGACGCAGCCCTGACCTTGAAAAACTTGCCCTAAAAAGAAAATACCTCTTACCCCAAGAAAAGTTTTCTCTTCTCTTCCCCGATTTTAACAAGACCCTTCTTTTCCTATTCCAGATGGAAGACTCTCTGGCCATTAGGACATCCTACTGCTCAGAGGTGGAAGGGTTCCCGCATCTCTTGCGAAGTTGTGCGCTTCGCATGGGAATCCGCAAAAAGCCGGAATACGTCTGGACGGAGCATATCGAAGGCGGAATAGAGAAATGCTCTATGGCAGTCTACCTGGGAGAAAGCCGAAACTATCCAAACCATCCTTCCTTCCAAGTCACTGTTACCGGATACCGTTTCCCCGATACTTGCCAAAATGTTGCCCGAAAAGCCCTCCGACAACTGTGTCAGAACTACAACAAAGTGATCTTTGAAACCTCCCTTCGCTACTTTCCACCCAGCAACAAGAATACCCCCACCTGGAGGAAAAGACTTCAGGCCCTATCAGGAGGAGATCCTATTGAGAATGATCCCACCATTGTCTACATGACCGGATACCTTCACACCCTTGACAACCAATATGATGACCTCGCCCTCCACTGCACCTCCCTAACCTCCCGGGTGGAAAGCCTGGAGCAAAAAGTCAGGGAACTTTCAGAAGAAAAGGCGTCCCTTCAAGAGAGCCTCTCAATAGCTGAAGGCGAAGAAACCAATACCCGGGAAGCCTATCGCACCCTAAAAATGGACTATGACAAGAAACTGAAGAAGCTCGCCCCCGCAAGGAAAATTCGCAAGAAGACCAAAAGTCAAGGATGTCAGACTGAGCAGAAGGAAGAAAACCCTCCAAGGAACCCGTCCGACACCGAAGAGATGTCCCTGGCCAGCCTTGATGACCTTCTCAAGGAATTTGGGGACACCTTAGAGAAGGAGTACGGGAGTACCCTAGATAGCACTCGTGTGTGATGAGCTTGTGGTAGCAGGGTGTTGTGTTATGTAATGGCTTGATGTAATGAATAAAATAACTAGTAAAAAAATGGCATGTGCATAATAGTAACTCTCTTCCCATGGCAGATGGCTTCGGATAGAACCACGCCTACCGCCTCCGGGATTGGAGCAAGACTTCCTCTAGGAGCTGAAGGAGAGGCTGGCGGAGAAGGGGCTGAAACCCACCTCCCCGCACCTCCGGAACTACCACTAGACCTAGCCCAAGTTCTAGCCAATCAAACCCGACTCATTGAAGTCCTCACTCGAAGTCTGGAAAACCAGCGCCCAGGCGGTGGAAGGCCACAGGACAGGATGGGAGAATTTTTTAGACTCAAGCCTCCCACGTTCGCGGGGTCCAGCAATCCCCTCGATGCAGATGACTGGCTTCGCACGATCAAGAGGAAGTTGGAAGCCATCGCTTGTCCCGAGAATCAGCGTGTTCAACTGGCAGCTCATCAGCTTTCAGGAATGGCTTTAGCATGGTGGGACACTTTCAGTGAAGCCGTCAGAGATGCTACCTGGGTAGAATTCGAAGCAGCTTTCCGTGAACACCACGTACCCCAGGGGATAGTTCAACTCAAGGAGGATGAATTCCAGGAGTTAACTCAAGGCGGAAGGACAGTCAGTGAGTATGTGCACAAGTTCACAGAGCTGGCCCGCTACGCGCCCGAGGATGTCAGCACCGAGGCCAAAAAAATGGCCCGTTTTCTGAAAGGATTAAGACCCGAGCTTAAGACCATCCTCGCCAGCCAAGACTTCCACAACTTCTCTCACCTCTCCAACAAAGCTATCCAAGTGGAAAGGGCAAAAGAGGAAGAAAAAGGGCACATCAAGAGGAAATTCCAAGTCCTCCGAGCGCAACAGCAAGAACGTCACCAGAGAGCTCGACCCTTTGGGCTTCCACCCAGGGGACCAAGCTTCAATAAACCATCTGGACCCACTCCATCACGCTACAGTCAACAGAGTCAGAGCTCCCTTCAGGCACCTTCCGTTGCAAGCAACCAGCCACCAGCAAACGCCTGTTGGCACTGCGGAGACCCCAGTCACTTCAAGAACAACTGCCCTCAGTTGAAGGCACCCGGACCAACCTACTCCAATTCGGTGAATGGCCCCAAGATTCCATCGGCACCTACCTCCAAGGCACTTCCTTCAAACAGCCAGCAGAGCAGGACTCAGTATCAGGGCAGAGCCTGGGTCAACCACGTCGACGCTCAAGAAGCTCAGCAAGCCCCGGGAGTAGTGCTCGGTGAGTTCCTTGTTGAATTTACTCCCGCTACTGTGCTTTTTGATTCGGGAGCATCCCATTCTTTTATAGCCGCCAAGTTTGTGGAAAATCATGACATCCCCTCTACACCCCTGGCTATCCCTTTGGTCACCCGGACCCCGGGATCAGACCTCCTGTGCAAACTCAGGTGCTCCCAAGTCAGAATTCTCTTAAGTGGGGTAGTGTTCCTGGCAGACTTAACCATCTTGCCATCCCAAGGAATTGATGTAATCCTAGGGATGGACTGGCTAGCTAAGCACAAGGGTATCATCAGTTGCGCAAGCAAGACTGTCCTCCTCACAGATCACCAAGGAAAGGCAGTTTCCTGTCAAGCCCAACCGCCCGCAAACGATCCAATGATGTTTAATCTAACAGCAGAGAGCATGTCTGTAATCAAGGAGTTTGAGGATGTATTTCCGGAAGAGTTGCCCGGGATGCCACCAGAAAGAGGAGTAGAGTTCTATATAGATCTCATTCCCGGCACTGCGCCCATCGCAAAGAGACCATACCGCATGACCCCCACTGAATTGGCAGAATTGAAACTTCAGATTTCAGAACTACAGCAAAAAGGGTACATCCGTCCCAGTTCGTCTCCCTGGGGAGCACCCGTTCTTTTCGTTACCAAAAAGGATGGAAGTATGAGGATGTGTATTGATTATCGATCCTTGAACGAAGTTACAATCAAGAATAAGTACCCTCTCCCTCGAATCGATGACCTCTTCGACCAACTACAGGGAGCCAAATACTTCTCCAAGATAGACCTCAGGTCAGGGTATCACCAACTAAGGATTAAGGAAGCAGACATTCAGAAAACTGCATTCGTCACCAGATACGGGCAATATGAATTCACAGTGATGTCATTTGGGCTAACGAACGCACCCGCCTTTTTCATGAACCTCATGAATAAGGTATTTATGGAAGAATTGGATAAGTTTGTCGTGGTCTTTATCGACGACATCCTCATATATTCCAAGAGTCGCAAGGACCATGAGCATCACCTTCAAATCGTCCTCGGAAGACTCAGAGCACATCAACTTTATGCTAAACTCAGCAAGTGTGAGTTCTGGTTAGAGAAGATAGCTTTCCTGGGGCATATCTTGACTGCAGAAGGGATAGAAGTGGACCCATCCAAGGTAGAAGCTGTTTCAAATTGGAAGCAACCATCCAACGTCAGTGAAGTACGAAGCTTTCTGGGAATGGCAGGGTATTATCGCCGCTTTATCAAGGGATTCTCCAGCATAGCAAAACCCATGACCGAACTTCTCAAAAAGGACAATAAGTTTGTGTGGACCCCCAAATGTGAGGAAAGTTTCCAAATCATCAAGGAGAAGCTTACAACCGCACCAGTTCTGACTCTGCCAGATATACACCAGGATTTTGTCATCTTCTGTGATGCTTCCAAGCAAGGCTTAGGGTGTGTCTTAATGCAAAATGAGAAAGTCATTGCTTATGCATCCCACTTACTCAAGCCGCACGAGCAGAACTACCCTACCCACAATCTGGAATTGGCAGCCATAGTGCACGCCCTAAAAATATGGAGGCATTATCTGATCGGGAACAAATGCCACATCTTCACTGATCACAAGAGTCTAAAGTATATCTTCACGCAACCGGACCTCAACCTCCGTCAAAGAAGGTGGCTTGAATTGATCAAGGATTATGACCTCGAAATCCACTACCACCCCGGAAAGGCCAACGTGGTAGCAGACGCCCTCAGCCGAAAACCTTTCGGGGTTAAAGGAACAAACTTTCTGGAAGATTGGAAGAAAGAATCAGCTCAGCTGAATGCATGTCTGGGAGACAACGATAGCCTGGAAGTCAAGCCAAATCTAGAAGATCTCATATGCAAGGCTCAACGCCTGGACGCAGAGACAGCCAGGCTTATGGGAAGAGCTCGCAAGGAGCAACTCCCGGACCTTAGGACAGACGAGCAAGGAGTCCTCTGGTTCAAGAACCGCTTGTGTGTGCCAGTGGGAGAGGCACGAGAAACCCTGCTCAATGAAGCCCACAGCTCAGCTTACTCTATCCACCCAGGGACCACCAAAATGTACCTAGACCTCAAGGCCACATACTGGTGGAAAGGGATGAAGAAGGAAATAGCACAGTATGTGGCCCGATGTGACACCTGTCAGCGAACAAAGGCCGAACATCAGAAGCCTGCAGGCCTACTTCAACCCCTCCCAATACCCGAATGGAAGTGGGAAGAAATAGGCATGGATTTCGTAACCGGACTGCCCAGATCACAGAAAGGAAATGATTCCATATGGGTAATAATCGATCGTTTCACCAAGGTGGCCCACTTCGTTCCAGTAAAGACCACTTTTGGAGGAGCCGCCCTTGCCCGAATATACCTTAAAGAGATAGTCAGGCTACATGGCATTCCACGGAAGATAGTATCAGATAGAGGAACGCAGTTCACTTCAAAATTTTGGAAGGGCCTTCAGCAAGCAATGGGCACCAAGCTAGATTTCAGCACCGCTTATCATCCCCAGTCAGATGGTCAAACCGAAAGAGTCAACAAGGTCCTCGAAGATTTACTCAGAGCCTGCGTGTTAACTTTCGACAGAGATTGGGAGTCCAGTTTGCCGTACGCCGAATTCTCGTACAACAACAGCCATCAGGCCAGCATCAAGATGTCACCATTCGAAGCACTGTACGGAAGAAAATGCCAGACTCCCCTAATGTGGTCCAATGTGGGGGAAAGGACGCTAGAAGGACCCGACTTTGTTAAAGAGGCCAAAGAGAAAGTCGCTTTAATCCACATGAGGCTACTTGAAGCTCAGAGTCGACAGAAGAGTTACGTAGACAATAGACGAAGGGAACTCAGATTTGAGGAAGGAGATTTCGTTTATCTCAAGGTCTCCCCGATGCGTGGTGTCAAAAGGTTCCAAATGAAAGGAAAACTGGCACCACGTTTCGTCGGTCCCTACCCCGTCATTTCCCGAATAGGGCCCGCGACATACCGTCTTGAGCTACCAGAATCCATGTCAGATATTCACAATGTGTTCCATATGTCTCAACTCCGGAAATGCCTAAAGGTACCAGAAACCCGCATCGAGGCAGATGCAATTCAGATTCAAAAGGATCTCCAGTACCGGGAAAAGCCAGTAAAGATTCTCGACTCAGCAGTCAGAAGGACCCGCAACTCAGAAGTGAAACTCTGTAAGGTTCAGTGGAGCAGAGATGGAGAAGAGGAAGCCACCTGGGAAAGTGAGGACTCTCTGAGGAAGGAATACCCTTACCTTTTCTCGAGCCCCATCTGAATCCTGAGGGCGAGATTCCTTTAAGTGGGGTAGGTTTGTAGCATCCCAAAAATCCTAACCCAGGTTTGAAACCCTAATCTACCCTTTCCCCTCTTTTCATCCTCTAATTCCAAGAACTCCCCTAGATTTTCTTTCATCATATGCATACACTTTGTTTGATCACAAGCACCTCACTTAGATTCTATTTTCTAACACCTAGACTATCTACAAAATAAATTGTTCAAAAGAAAAAGATGCAAAAAAGGGAAATAGGAATTAGAAAGTAAAAAGAAAAAGAGAAAACCCCTCCCCTCCCCCTGCTGGGCCGACTCCCGGCCCAAACCCGCGGCCTCTCCCCCCTCGCGCCCGCACTCCCCCTCTCTTGGCCCATCTCCGGCCTGCCTCCGCGCGCGCGCCAGCCCGCTCCGCACCCCGCCTCCCTCTCTCTGGCAAAGCGTCCCCACCCGTCAGCCGCCCTCTCTCTCGCGCGCTCGCTCCCTCTGGCAGAGTGGCCCCGCTTGTCAGCTGCTTCGTCGTCCTTCCGCCGTCCCTTCACCGCAGTCACCTCCGGCCATCGCCTCCGTCCTCCCCTCCGTCTTCTCGCCGCACAGGGAAGTTTGGCACCGCTCCGTCCCCCCCTCCCCTTGACCAGCGTCCTCGCCGGTACCGCCCCACCGTGGTGTCCCCTCGGCGGCGCTGTGCGGCATTTATGGGCGGCACTGTGTAGCTCGCCGGAGCCAAGAAGCTCCATCGCCCCCCCTTCCCTCGCGCGCCTATATAAGGCTCGCCCCGAGCTCCTTCTTCCTCGCACCAGCCTCGGCCATCCCTCTCCTCCCCTCCCCCGAGCACAATTCGCGAAGCGCCGTCGTCGTCCTCCTCTCCGGTGAGTCCTTTCCCCCTCCTCCCTCTCCCTCTCCGTTGGTCCAGCGAGAAATTAAGTGAGCCGAGCAGCTCCCTCACGAGGCCACGAACCCGAAGCACCACTTCCCAGCCCCCGTCCCCCACCCAGAGCCCACCGGCGGCGATCCCCGCCGCGGAACTCCGCCCCCTCCCCGTGGGCAGCCCCCTCCCAACCCTCTCCGGCCGAATTGAGCCTACCCTTAGAATCGCCAGCCTCCGCCCGTGCTAAACCACCCTCCCTTGGACCGAGAACCGGGCCACCGGCGGCAAGCCGCTGTCAAGCTCACCGGCGACCGACCCTTCTCCCTCGCTCGGCCGGTTCGCCACGCCGTCTGGCCGCAACGCCGTCCCCCCCCCCCCCCCGCTCTCGCTGGCAAGTGGGCCCGCAGCGACGTCGTCACCCTCGCGCGTAGCGCCGTCTCCCCCTCGCTCTTGGGCCGCCGCTGGGCCGTAAGCGCTCGCGCCCGGGGTGGGCCAAAAACCTTGTCCCCAGCCCAGGAAAGGAGAAATCCCTTTTCTTTTTCCTTTTCCACCCTTTTTCCCATTTAAGTAGTTTTCTCAATATTTTATGCACCAAAAATTATCAAAAAGGATTTCCAAGGTTACATACAATAATGATGCTAGAAAATGACACACTATAATTGGTAAACCACTGTTGATGTATTGTTTTATTGCCTGTTTCCTAGAAGAAGCGGGGACCGCAGATCCGGATCCCGTAGCTCCGGAAGAAGGGCCGGAGCCCGAACTTCCGGAAGTAGATCTTCTGTGCCAGGAGAGCTTCAACGAAGGCAAGTCCATCCTTCCCTTGATGCATAAATTACGTATTCTCTCTACCACTGCCTAGGCCGGGAACTATGGGGGAATATTGCATTGTGAGTGAGAGATGGCCCGCATTAACATATACATTCTGGATACGAAATATGGATTGGGAAGAAGGGCAATGTGTTTCTCCAAATAAAGTCTCTTTTTGAAAAGTTTTGCGATGAAGGGTACTCACCCTCATCACCCTGGGAGTGGGATGATCAGGGACTCCCTGGTTTAGGGGAGGGCCTAAGGTGTTGGCTCAGCTGGTTTAGGCGTGAGCAGAAGGATTGTCCCCTCATATAAGGACCGGCTTGTCATTTTCACTACCTTTACTCCTTTATCGTACAACCACTCGAGACTGTGTGGGCAGTCACTCAATCCGAACTCGTGCGGTCCAACCCTAGGGTTAAGAAGGCTGGGGAGCACCGGGAGGATAAGGAGGGGGAAAGTTTTGTCCGGTTTGGACATGGTGGTGGCCTGACTCCTTCCGGATAACCGTTAAGGTTAGGACGTACGAGTAAGGAAAGAGATCCGGCATTCGGGTCTCGCGACGGTGAGATCGCAGAAACCGGGCTAGTGGGTAAAGTATACCCCTCTGCGCAGAGTTGAAACCTATTCGAATAGTCCGTGTCCACTGGTATGGACGAGTCTGGTATGGTATGGCAATTAGAACTTTTTCTATGAGTTTCATGAAAAGGGGAATGTGTGAATAAATAGGTGTTAAGAAAGAAACTGAGGCCATGGGAGCGGGAAGCTCAGTGGCGGTTGAGTTTTTGGTTATTTTTAAGACTATGGGAAAAACCTTCAAGTAACTGTCTTTCTCTAAGAAAATGATGAGTGACCACAACTCCACCGAATTGAGCATGTATATCATAGGTCTCTTTCTCTCTACGGGAGCGGGCTGGGCTTGCGGAATACCTAGTGTATTCACCCAGATTTATTTATGTTTTTCAGCAGCCGAGGACTTCTTTACTGCTATGCTTGATTAAGAGGGCTGTGTCTGCACCCAGTTCTGTCTGTGGCTTGGGCTAGTATATTTTCCTACTGTGTTTCTTAATTTGGCTCTCTCGAGCTTGTACCCCGGTATTGTAATAATTTTTATCTAAACTCTGTGCTATTTGAAGTAAGGAATGTGTTTACTAGCCTCCTGGGACTAGTAATTGTATCACATTTGAGTCCCAAAGGATCGGGACGCTTCACTAGTTTGGTGGTTGGGGCTATAAATACCCCAACCACCCCCACATTCAAGTAATCTAAGTTTCCACCCTCCAACTACTTACAAGAGCTCTAGCATTCAATACAAGACACACCAAAGAGATCAAATCCTCTCCCAACTCCACACAAAACTTTAGTGATTAGAGAGTGATTTGTCGTGTTCATTTGAGCTCTTGCGCTTGAATCGCTTCTTTTCTTTCTCATTCTTTCTTGAGATCAAACTCACTTGTAATTGAGGCAAGAGACAACAATCTTGTGGTGGTCCTTGCGGGAACTTCGTGTTCCATTTGTTTGAGAAGAAGAAGCTCACTTGGTCCGAGGGACCGTTTGAGAGAGGGAAAGGGTTGAAAGAGACCCGGTCTTTGTGACCACCTCAACGGGGAGTATGTTTGCAAGAACCGAACCTCGGTAAAACAAATCCGTGTGTCACACTCTTTATTCATTTGCGATTTGTTTTACACCCTCTTTCTTGGACTCGGTTATATTTCTAACGCTAACCCGGCTTGTAGTTGTGATTAACTTTGTAAATTTCAGTTTCGCCCTATTCACCCCCCCCTCTAGGCGACTTTCAATTGGTATCAGAGCCCGGTGCTTCATTAGAGCCTAACCGCTCGAAGTGATGTCGGGAGATCACGCCAAGAAGGAGATGGAGACCGGCGACAAGCCCACTACAAGCCACGGGAAGGCTTCATCGGAAGAGTCCCGCAACAAAAAGAAAGGGAAGGAAAAGAAATCCTCTTCCCACAAATCGCATCGGAGCGACGACAAGAAAAAGAAGATGAGGAAGGTGGTCTACTACGAGACCGATACTTCATCGCTTTCCACCTCCGGCTCCGACGCGCCGTCCGTTACTTCTAAGTGCCATGAGCGCAAGAAGTTTAGTAAGATCCCCTTACACTATCCTCGCATTCCTAAACATACACCTTTACTTTCCGTCCCATTAGGCAAACCATCAACTTTTGATGGTGAAGATTATGCTAGGTGGAGTGATATGATGCGATATCACCTAACCTCACTCCACAAAAGTATATGGGATATTGTTGAGTTTGGTGTACAGGTACCATCCGTAGGGGATGAAGATTATGATGAGGATGAAGTGGCCCAAATCCAACACTTCAATTCCCAAGCCACAACTATACTCCTCGCCTCTCTAAGTCGAGAGGAGTATAATAAGGTGCAAGGGTTGAAGAGTGCTAAGGAGATTTGGGACGTGCTAAAGACCGCGCACGAAGGAGACGAGGTGACCAAGATCACCAAGCGGGAAACAATCGAGTGGGAGCTCGATCGCTTCCGTCTTCGCCAAGGGGAGGAGCCACAAGATATGTACAACCGGCTCAAAACCTTGGTGAACCAAGTGCGCAACCTCGGGAGCAAGAAGTGGGATGACCACGAAGTGGTTAAGGTTATTCTTAGATCACTTGTTTTCCTTAACCCTACTCAAGTTCAATTAATTTGTGGCAATCCTAGATATACACTAATGACTCCCGAGGAAGTAATTGGGAATTTTGTGAGCTTTGAATTGATGATCAAAGGCTCAAAGAAGATCAACGAGCTCGATGGCCCCTCCACGCCCGAAGCACAACCGGTTGCATTCAAGGCAACAGAGGAGAAGAAGGAGGAGTCTACATCAAGTAAACAACCAATCGATGCCTCCAAGCTCGACAATGAGGAGATGGCTTTAATCATCAAAAGCTTTCGCCAAATCCTCAAGCAACGGAAGGGGAAGGACTACAAATCCCGTTCCAAGAAGGTTTGCTACAAGTGTGGTAAGCCCGGTCACTTTATAGCTAAATGTCCATTATCAAGTGATAGTGACAGGGACAACGACAAGAAGGGGAGAATAAAGGAGAAGAAGAGATACTACAAGAAGAAGGGCGGCGATGCCCATGTTTGCCGGGAGTGGGACTCCGACGAGAGCTCCACCGACTCCTCCTCCAACGAGAACGCCGCCAACATCGCCTTCATTAAGGGACTCCTCTTCCCCAACGTCGGCCACAAGTGCCTCATGGCAAAGGACGGCAAAAAGAAGAAGGTTAAATCCAAATCCTCCACTAAATATGAGTCCTCTAGCGATGATAATGCTAGTGATGAGGAAGATAATTTGCGTACTCTTTTTGCCAACCTAAACATGCAACAAAAGAAGAAATTAAATGAATTAATTAGTGCTATTCATGAGAAGGATGATCTCTTGGACACCCAAGAGGACTTCCTTATTAAAGAAAACAAAAAGCATGTTAAGGTTAAAAATGCTTATGCTCTAGAAGTAGAAAAATGTGAAAAATTATCTAGTGAGCTAAGTACTTGCCATGAGACTATTGACAACCTTAGAAATGAGAATGCTAATTTGTTAGCTAAGGTTGATTCAAATGTTTATGATGTTTCAATTCCCGATCTTAGAAATGATAATAATGATTTGCTTGCTAAGATTGAAGAATTAAACATTTCTCTTGCTAGCCTTAGGATTGAGAATGAAAAATTGCTTGCTAAGGCTAAAGAACTTGATGTTTGCAATGTTACAATTTCCGATCTTAGAGATAAAAATGATATATTGCGTGCTAAGATTATTGAACTTAATTCTTGCAAACCCTCTACATCTACCACTGAGCATGTCACTATTTGCACTAGATGTAGAGATGTTGATATTGATGCTATTCATGATCATATGGTATTAATTAAGCAACAAAATGATCATGTAGCAAAATTAGATGCTAAAATTGCCGAGCATGAACTTGAAAATGAAAATTTTAAATTTGCTCGTAGTATGCTTTATAGTGGGAGACGCCCTAGCATTAAGGATGGCATTGGCTTCCAAAAGGGGGACAATGTCAAAATTAATGCCCCTTCTAAAAGATTGTCTAATTTTGTTAAGGGCAAGGCTCCCATGCCTCAGGATAACGAGGGTTACATTTTATACCCTGCCGATTATCCTGAGAGCAAAATTAGGAGAATTCATTCTAGGAAGTCTCACTCTGGCCCTAACCATGCTTTTATGTATAAGGGTGAGACATCTAGCTCTAGGCAACAAACCCATGCTAAGTTGCCTAAAAAGAAAACTCCCAATGCATCAAATGAACATAGCATCTCTTTTAAAACTTTTGATGCATCTTATGTGTTAACTAACAAATCCGGCAAGGTAGTTGCCAAATATGTTGGGGGCAAGCACAAGGGGTCAAAGACTTGTGTTTGGGTACCCAAAGTTCTTGTGTCTAATGCCAAAGGACCCAAAACCATTTGGGTACCTAAAGTCAAGAACTAAAATTGTTTTGTAGGTTTATGCATCCGGGGGCTCAAGTTGGATCATCGATAGCGGGTGCACAAACCATATGACTGGGGAGAAGAAAATGTTCTCCTCCTACGAGAAAAACCAAGATCGTCAACGAGCTATCACATTCGGGGAAGGAAATCAAGGTTTGGTCAAAGGATTGGGTAAAATTGCTATATCTCCTAACCATTCTATTTCCAATGTTTTTCTTGTAGACTCTTTAGATTACAATTTGCTTTCCGTTTCTCAATTATGTCAAATGGGCTACAACTGTCTATTTACTGATGTAGGTGTCACTGTCTTTAGAAGAAGTGATGATTCAATAGCATTTAAGGGAGTGTTAGAGGGTCAGCTATACTTGGTAGATTTTGATAGAGCTGAACTCGACACTTGCTTAATTGCTAAGACTAACATGGGTTGGCTCTGGCACCGCCGACTAGCCCATGTTGGGATGAAGAATCTTCATAAGCTTCTAAAGGGAGAGCACATTTTAGGATTAACAAATGTTCATTTTGAGAAAGACATGATTTGTAGCGCATGCCAAGCAGGGAAGCAAGTTGGTGCTCATCATCCACAAAAGAACATCATGACGACTGACAGGCCGCTGGAGCTCCTACACATGGACCTATTCGGCCTGATTGCTTACATAAGCATCGGCGGGAGTAAGTACTGTCTAGTTATTGTGGATGATTATTCTCGCTTCACTTAGGTGTTCTTTTTGCAGGAAAAATCTCATACCCAAGAGACCTTAAAGGGATTCTTGAGACGGGCTCAAAATGAGTTCGGCTTAAGGATCAAGAAAATAAGAAGCGACAACGGGATGGAGTTCAAGAACTCTCAAATTGAAGGCTTCCTTGAGGAGGAGGGCATCAAGCATGAGTTCTCTTCTCCCTACACCCCACAACAAAATGGTGTAGTGGAGAGGAAGAATGGAACTCTATTGGACATGGCAAGAACCATGCTTGATGAGTACAAGACTTCAGATAGGTTTTGGGCCGAGACGGTCAACACCGCCTGCTACGCCATCAACCGGTTGTATCTACACCGAATCCTCAAGAAGACATCATACGAACTCCTAACCGGTAAAAAGCCCAATATTTCATATTTTAGAGTCTTTGGTAGCAAATGCTTTATTCTTGTTAAAAGAGGTAGAAAATCTAAATTTGCTCCTAAGACTGTAGAAGGCTTTTTACTAGGATATGATTCAAACACAAGGGCATATAGAGTCTTTAACAAGTCCACTGGACAAGTTGAAGTTTCTTGTGACGTTGTGTTTGATGAAACTAACGGCTCTCAAGTAGAGCAAGTTGATCTTGATGAGATAGGTGATGAAGAGGCTTCGTGCATCGCGCTAAGGAACATGTCCATTGGGGATGTGTGTCCTAAGGAATCCGAAGAGCCTCCAAATGCACAAGATCAACCATCCTCCTCAACGCAAGCATCTCCACCAACTCAAAATAAGGATGAGGCTCAAGTTGATGAAGAAGAAGATCAAAGAGATGAGCCACCTCAAGATGACGGTAATGATCAAGGGGGAGATGCAAATGATCAAGACAAGGAGGATGAAGAACCAAGGCCGCCACACCCAAGAGTCCACCAAGCAATCCAACGAGATCACCCCGCCGACACCATCCTCGACGACATTCATAAGGGGGTAACCACTAGATCTCGTGTTGCACATTTTTGTGAGCATTACTCTTTTATTTCCTCTATTGAGCCACACAGGGTAGAGGAAGCACTACAGGATTCGGATTGGGTGGTGGCGATGCAAGAGGAGCTCAACAACTTCACTAGGAACGAGGTATGGCATTTAGTTCCACGTCCTAATCAAAATGTTGTAGGAACCAAGTGGGTCTTCCGCAACAAGCAAGACGAGCATGGTGTGGTGACAAGGAACAAAGCCCGACTTGTGGCCAAGGGATATTCACAAGTCGAAGGTTTGGATTTCGGTGAAACCTATGCACCTGTAGCTAGGATTGAGTCAATTCGTATATTATTAGCCTATGCTACTTACCATGACTTCAAGCTTTATCAAATGGACGTGAAGAGTGTCTTCCTCAATGGACCAATCAAGGAAGAGGTCTATGTTGAGCAACCTCCCGGCTTTGAAGACAGTGAGTATCCTAACCATGTTTATAAGCTCTCTATGGCGCTTTATGGGCTCAAGCAAGCCCCAAGAGCATGGTATGAATGCCTTAGAGATTTCCTTATCACTAATGGATTCAAAGTCGGAAAAGCCGATCCTACTCTATTTACTAAAACTCTTGACAATGATTTGTTTGTATGCCAAATTTATGTTGATGACATTATCTTTGGGTCTACTAACGAATCTACGTGTGAGGAATTTAGTAGGATCATGACACAAAAATTCGAGATGTCGATGATGGGGGAGTTGAAGTACTTCTTGGGATTTCAAGTGAAGCAACTCCAAGAGGGCACCTTCATTAGCCAAACGAAGTATACTCAAGACATTCTAAGCAAGTTTGGAATGAAGGATGCCAAGCCCATCAAGACACCCATGGGAACCAATGGGCATCTCGACCTCGACACGAAAGGTAAATCCATAGATCAAAAGGTATACCGGTCGATGATAGGTTCACTACTCTATTTATGTGCATCTCGACCAGGACATTATGCTTTCCGTATGCATGTGTGCAAGATTCCAAGCCGACCCTAAGGAAGCTCACCTTACGGCTGTAAAACGAATCTTGAGATATTTGGCTTATACTCCTAAGTTTGGTCTTTGGTATCCTAGGGGATCCACTTTTGATTTAATTGGTTATTCAGATGCCGATTGGGCGGGGTGTAAGATTAATAGAAAGAGCACATCGGGGCTTGCCAGTTCTTGGGAAGATCCTTGGTGTCTTGGGCTTCAAAGAAGCAAAATTCCGTCGCTCTTTCTACCGCCGAAGCCGAGTATATTGCCGCAGGTCATTGTTGCGCGCAATTACTTTGGATGAGGCAAACCCTTAGGGACTATGGTTACAAATTAACCAAAGTTCCTCTTCTATGTGATAATGAGAGTGCAATCCGCATGGCGGATAATCCCGTTGAGCATAGCCGCACTAAACACATAGCCATTCAGTATCATTTTCTACGGGATCACCAACAAAAGGGAGATATCGAGATTGCATATATTAACACTAAAGATCAATTAGCTGATATCTTTACCAGGCCACTAGATGAACAAACGTTTAACAAACTTAGGCATGAGCTAAATATTCTTGATTCTAGGAATTTCTTTTAATATCTTGCATACATAGCTCATAAATATACCTTTTATCATGTCTTTCATGTGTTATGCCTAATGTGTTTTCAAGTGAATTTCAAAACAAGTCATAGGTATATTGAAAGGGAATTGGAGTCTTCGGCGAAGACAAAGGCTTCCACTCCACTCCATAACTCATCCTTCGCCATCGCTCCGAGCAACTCTCCGCATTTGGTATAATCTTCACTCATATGTCTTTTACCAAAGGGGAGAAAGTAATTCAAGAGGGCTCTAATGACTCCGTTTTTGGCGATTTATGCCAAAGGGGGAGAGAGCATGAGCCCAAAGCAAAAGGACCGCACCACCACCAATTTCAAAATTTTAGTCTTTCAATTTGGTTTTAAAGAAGGATTTTCAAATTGGTATCTTATTTGTGATGTAATTTCAAATTGGTATACCCTCTTCAAAGTTAACATCAAAACCCTCTTGAACACTAAGAGGAGGATTTCATTAAGGGGGAGTTTTGTTTAGTCAAAGAAAAAGCATTTGAAACAGGGGGAGAAAATTTTCAAATCTTGTAAATGCCTCTCAAGAGCCTTATTCATTTAGCTTTGACTCTTTGCAAAAGACTTTGAAAAGAATTTACAAAACCTTTGCAAAAACAAAATATGTGGTGCAAACGTGGTCCAAAATGTTAAAATTAAAGAAACAATCCATGCGTATCTTATAAGTATTTATATTGGCTCAATTCTAAGTAACCTTTGCACTTACTTTATGCAAACTAGTTCAATTATGCACTTCTATATTTGTTTTGGTTTGTGTTGGCATCAATCACCAAAAAGGGGGAGATTGAAAGGGAATTAGGATTACACCTATTTCCTAAATGATTTTGGTGGTTGAAGTGCCCAACACAAATAATTGGACTAACTAGTTTGCTCTAGTCTATAAGTTCTACAGGTGCCAAAGGTTCACAAAAAGCCAATAAAAGGGTTCAATAAAAAGAGCAAGGGATAACCGAAGTGTGCCCTGGTCTGGCGCACCGGACTGTCCGGTGTGCCACCGGACAGTGTCCGGTGCACCAGGGGACTCCAAGCCCAACTCATCACCTTCGGGAATTCTCAGAGGCGCTTCGCTATAATTCACCGGACTGTCCGGTGCTACACCGGACAGTGTCCGGTGCCCCAGAGGAGAGCGACTCTGAACTCGCCAGCTTCGGATTTCCGCTCCGCTAAAATTCACCGGACATGTCCGGTGAGCCAGCGGAGCAACGGCTACTTCGTGCGCAACGGTCGACTGCAACGCATTAAATGCGCGCCTGTGCGCGCAGAGGTCAGAGCACGCGCGGGTGGCACACCGGACAGTCTACAGGACTTGTCCGGTGCGCCACCGGACAGCCAGGCGGGCCCACAAGACAGAGCTCCAACGGTCGAACCCTAACGGCCGGGTGACAGTGTCCGGTGCGCCATGCGACAGCAGCCTCCACCAAACGGCTAGTTTGGTGGTTGGGGCTATAAATACCCCAACCACCCCCACATTCAAGTAATCCAAGTTTCCACCCTCCAACTACTTACAAGAGCTCTAGCATTCAATACAAGACACACCAAAGAGATCAAATCCTCTCCCAACTCCACACAAAGCTTTAGTGATTAGAGAGAGTGATTTGTCGTGTTCATTTGAGCTCTTGCGCTTGAATCGCTTCTTTTCTTTCTCATTCTTTCTTGAGATCAAACTCACTTGTAATTGAGGCAAGAGACACCAATCGTGTGGTGGTCCTTGCGGGAACTTCGTGTTCCATTTGTTTGAGAAGAAGAAGCTCACTCGGTCCGAGGGACCGTTTGAGAGAGGAAAAGGGTTGAAAGAGACCCGGTCTTTGTGACCACCTCAACGGGGAGTAGGTTTGCAAGAACCGAACCTCGGTAAAACAAATCCGCGTGTCACACTCTTTATTCGTTTGCGATTTGTTTTACACCCTCTTTCTTGGACTCGGTTATATTTCTAACGCTAACCCGGCTTGTAGTTGTGATTAACTTTGTAAATTTCAGTTTCGCCCTATTCACCCCCTCTAGGCGACTTTCACTAAACATACACCGGCTAATTGTTAGCCACTAGCAAACAATTAACAGGAGGATCCAAACATAGCGTTAGAATGAAGCACATTCGAAACCTATGCTTCCAATTAAATATGAATATGAAGCGTCCCGAATCCTCTGGGACTCAAATGTGATACAATTACTAGTCCCAGGAGGCTAGTAAACACATTTATACATCAGATGATACCAAATCTGCTTAAACGAGACAAACCTACAAAGGTGGCGAACAACTTTAAGAGTTGGTCCACAACTCGGGACATATCATCAGAGTGGGGCTGAAGCAGCCCGATATACGCAGCGAAGCAATTCAGCGGTCCAACAGCCACAGGCAAGGTTGGGAACAGTCGTAACTCTTACCCGATCTCCTTTTTCTGAAAAAACAACAAATAAGCAAGGGTGAGTACAAACGTACTCAGCAGCCCACCTTCACCCGCGGAATGGGGAAATCAGATATAATGCATGGAATATGTAGAGCTCAGGATATTTGCAGAAACAACAATATTTTATGCAGGGTTGTTTTGAAAAACATTTTGTATTTTGCAAAGTGCATCCTCTCCAAAAGGAGCAGGAAGTTTTTCAGTATTATAACAAAATCCCCTAGACTAAACCATCCAGGTATCTCAGCAGTTTCCCACTGGTTTTCATTTTCAAAAACAGCTATTGGACTTCCCGTCCACCATAGCTCATGGCTCAACCGCCGGTCCTTTTAAAAACCACTTTTCTCAAACACACCCTTTTTTTGGAAAAACCAAACACTAATTGCCATACCACACCAGACTCATCCATTCCTGTGGACACAGACTATTCGAATAGGTTCTCAAACTCTGCGCAGAGGTGTACACTTTACCCACTAGTCCGGCTCTGCGATCTCATGGCCGATGAGATCTGAATCCGAATCTCTTTCTTTCCTCGCATGTCCTAACCTTAACAGTTATACCGGAAGGAGTCAGGCCACCGCCATGTCCAAACCGGACAAAACTTTCCCCCTCCTTATCCTCCCGGTGCTCCCCAGCCTTCATAACCCTGGGGTTGGACCGTACGAGTTCAGATTGAGTGACTGCCCACACAGTCTCGAGTGGTTGTACTTATCATGAGTACAGGTAGTGAAAGATGACAAACCGGTCCTTATAAGAGGGGACAATCCTTCTGCTCACGCCTAAACCAGCTGAGCCATCACCTTAGGCCCTCCCCTAAACCAGGGAGTCCTTGATCATCCCTACTCAAAGGTGATAAGGGTGAAAACCCTTCATCAAACACATTTTGAAAAGCATTTTCTTTTGAAAACTCACACCTTTCCTCAAATCATTTGTAACAATTATATCAGGGATTGATTGCGGCAAGCGGCTGGGTGGCCATAATAACTTGTCTCAAAATCATATTATGCATAAAATAACAGGCTGAGGGTTGTGGTTGTAAAACATAGGTAATTTATGCATCAAAGGGATCCAGTGAGCTTGCCGTGCTTATTCGGCGAAGGGGGAAGGGGAGCTCGCGGAACTGGCTTCTGGCTCCACCGCCTAGCGTAGACTTGCAGATCTGGCCTCCACGAGACGACACGAACGCTTCGATAACTATGCAACATGAACAAGCAAACATACAAACCAGCAAGTATACCAACAAATATTTAGTATAGTGGTCAGAATAGCGATATATGGATGGGTAGAGTCTTGAGTAGAATCTGTGTCATGTGGTGTTGTGATATTACTGGTGGTGGAGCGGAGGTGCTTACCAGGAGGGTGGACTGGAGGCGAAGCGACACTATGTGTGTAGCCGGCAGAGCAGAGTAACTGAGTGGGTGGGGTGTTTGCCTTGGCTGAGGGTGTTGAGTGTGTGTGGAGAGGGTAGCTGGGTGTATTTATAGCTGGGTGTATGTGGTGTAGCACAGTGAAGTTCACTGTTGGTGAGAATAGTGACGAATGAATCGTCTGACTTAGTATGAACAGGAGAGTTATAGGCAGAATATGGGACAAGAGTATTTTGGGAGTTTTCTGGAATATGGACCATGCTTAAGGGATGACATGGTTGGGTAGGGAATAGTTTGATAAGAATTTAGAAACGAGAATTATTGGAATCTGAGTTTGGGAGCCTGGTTCGAAGGATTCTCAAAGTTAAGCGTGCTCAACTTGGAGAAACCTAGGATGGGTGACCAGATGGGAAGTTCCCTACTGGAAGAAAAATCACAGTCACCGGAGTTCGTATGACTGGAATATGGGTCTGGCTGGTCTTAGGTGGACTGGACAACATGATGTACGAGTAGTTGAAATTTGGGATGACTAGATGACCGATGAATAGTAACGATGATCAGTAACGATGAATAGTGGCGATGGAAAAGAAATTATAGATATCATCGATGAATAGTAACGATGATGAATAGTAATGATAAATAGTAACGATGATGAATAGTGTATGTGAATAGTAACGATGAATAGTAATAGTGAATAGTAATGGTGAATAGTAATGGTGAATAGTGATAGTAAATAGTTCGTATGAACGAACGATGAACGATGAATATGAACTATGAACGAACGGACGAACGATCGAATGATCGGACGAACGAACGATCGGAATTTCGGCAGCATAACGGCAGGACAAAGATTATCTGGAAGAACGATGAATAGGGACTATGAACGAACGATGAACGATGAATAGGAACTATGAACGAACGATGAACGATCGAATGATCGAACGAACGAACGATCGGAATTTCGGCAGCATAACGGTAGGAAAAAGATTATTTGGACGAACGAACGGACGAACGATCGAACGATCGAACGAACGGACGAACGAACCATGAACGATCGGACGAACGATCGAACGATCGGACGAACGAACGAACAAACTAAGAACAGGGGGACGAACGATCGAAGAACGATCGAACGATCCTTGTGCTAGTGTGTGCTTGTGTGGAACATGGAGTGGGTGTGTGTGTGGGGGGGAGAGAGTTGCCATGAAATGGCTTGGGGTGGGATGAGAGGAGGCCCTTGCCCCTCTATTTATAGCCATGGTGGGGGGATTAGGGGGAGGGATGAGAGGATTAGTGGGAGGATGAGAGGATTAGTGGGAGATTAGCATGTATTTGTCTTGTATAAGTGAGATTTGCTTGTAGAGCTCACCGTATGACACTTGAGGCATACGTATACGTATGAGCATGAGGAAAGTTATAAAGAAAATATTTATAGGGACTTGAAAAATGATTCTGAAGGTATTTCTCAGGAGGAAAATATCTGGAGATATATCGGTGGAATATTTGGGCAGTATTTCTGGAAAGAACTTGAAGAGGATCACTAGGGAAATATCTGGGCAGTATTTCTGTAAACAATTTGAGGGGGATCACTGAGGAAATATTTGTAGGGTATTTTGAGGAGGATTTTAGAGAGAATATAGACCACTATACTTTATTTGTTGATATCAACTCGCAAACAAACATTTTGAAATGAAATTTGAAATTCATTTTGAATTTAGGGCGAGTTTGAGAAAATTTCAGAATTTGAATTTTTGGGATGCTACAAATCTACCCCACTTAAAAGGAATCTCGTCCTCGAGATTCGGTTTAGAAGGGTTATGGGTATAGCTTTACTTCAGCTACATATCTTCACTTTGCAACTCTTCGAGGAGATGAAACTTCAACAAAGTCTGGCCTTTGAGGAACATCTGGTTGCTGATTGAAAACACTGATTCTGGCTACTCAAAGATCATCTTCAGGCTTCTAGCTTTCGCTTGGCAGCTTGCTTATTGAAGGAGCATAGATGCCAACACACAAACCTTTCTCTTGCAAACTCCCACATGGATTCCTTCCTTGATTGTTCTTCTGGTGCTTCATCAACGGAACTTGGGTGACCACTTCTCATACAGAAACTTATAAGCTTTGGTGATCTGGTCCTCCACAAGCTTGCTACATGCCTTCTTATTTTTCTCCATGACAGGAACCTTATTGGAACACTACCCCACTTAAAATGAATGAGGGTAGATCTCTTGAATCTTGGGGATTTGAACTCCTTGAAGTACCTCATAACAAAGGTGTTACGGGGCCTTCTTCTCCTGTTGCTGCTTGAGCAGGCTGCGGAGAAATGACTGACACAGAGTTGATTCTGGGACAACCTTCTTCTCATCTTCTCTTCACTATCTTCTTTTCTCTTCTCACTTTTCACTTTTCACTGCCTCTTTCTTTCTCTTTGCTCTTCCCACTCGAGGATTCTATCAAAGAGTATTACCATCATACAGAGGAGGAAACCGAAGATGTTGAACCATATACAACAGTCTTCAACCCAAGAATCACCAAGCATTGTGATCTTAGGGGCGAGGGAGTGGAAAAATGGAGTTGCTTGCGATTTGGCAGAGGGGATTTATCTGGAGTGTGCTTTTGCTTTGAGCGAGATGGGAGTTGAGGGAGATGGTGGGGGGGTTTTATAGGCGAGCGGGGGTGTTCGGTTGCGGAGCAGTGGTGATGGAGTAGGTGCTACGCGACAGCGGGTGCGATAAGGGGAGGGGGCCTGGTGTTGCCGGCGATGATGGTGGCGGTGGGTGCGCTACAAAGGTGGCGTGGGCGGCGGTAGTGCGCTGCAAAGGGGGGCGTGGGGCGGTGGTAGTGCGCATGGAGGCGGGCACGCGTGGGGGGGGCACGGGTGAGTGGTGGGGTCGATGACCCTGATGTTTGTGGTCTCTGGTTCCAAGAATCTTTGCCTCTGTGTATGGTAATAACTCCTTCTGTCCTCTTTTCCTGTTTACTTTGACTCAGTGGCAGTGCTTTGATTCTCACGGTCGGTCCTTTTGACTGAGCGGCTGGACTGGCTTCTTCTGTAGCTTGTTCCAGGCTTCAAGGGTAAGCTTCCCGGTATCTTCTTGGGTAAGGCACTTTTCTCTTGAGATGGGTTAAGATGAGAATGGAAGCATAAGGTGAGGATTAGATCTAATTTGTGATCTATGTTTTTTTAGAGAAAACCTTTCTTAAAAAAAACACACAAGCTCAGCAATGATAAGCACAAACAAATCGAATGTTTTGAATAAGGGAAGAATAGAGTTTTTCCAAAGCACGGACTACTCAGATTCGGGGGCTAAGCATAACTACTATTGCTTGGCTCCTGAATTGAGAACTATGCTAAATGCAACTTATGAGCACTAACGTTAAAGCATCACATATGCACTCAAAAGGGAGGAAAACATCAAGCGAAATTCATTTTGAAATGCCCTAGAGGGCAACACAAATAGAGTTTTTCAAAGCACGGGACTACACGATTAACTCTCATACATGCAGGGCTCTAGCCAAAGTGAAGAAAAACTTCACTACCCAATGCATGCAGAGGACTGGGCATACTAACTTCAGACCAGACAACTTCTCTTCTGGCAGGGCTGGCACACAACTTCAATCTGAGACATCTCCTGGATGGGTCAAGAGGGAGCTGACGTTGATGACTTCTTCTGGCGGCGACTGAGATGGCAGGACAGGGTCGAACTCTTCTTCAAGCGGGACTGGCTCTTGTAGCTCCTCTGAGGGCGGCGGTGCTGGCGGGGTGCTTGCAGCTTCTTCCTTGACCTCAAGGGATGGTGCTGGAATCTTCTTCATGGTGAGGGGCTCACACAACTCCGGCGGGGGATCTTGGGAGGATTCAGGGTGCTCTTGCTTATCCATAGCCTGAGGGGAGACTGGAATTCCTTCCAAGACTATGGCTCCTTCCGGGAGTTCCCAAGCCTTCTTTTCTCCTCTGATAGAGACCGGGTGACCTTCAAGAATCTAGGGGTCTTCAGCTCTCCTGGGTTGAACTGGGTTGGATGGAGCAGGCTCTTGGATCCGCAGGGCTCTACGTTGGTTATGGGTTACCAAGTAGGCCTCCATCAACTTCTGGATGTGCTCATCCTTGGCTTGCTTCAGGTCTTCAACAGCAATGACTTCACGACTTTCCAAGGCAGCTACACGGGCTTGAGCTGTGGTGAGATCCACATGGAGCTTACGGTTGAGCTTCTCTGCATCTTCTGCTCGAGCAATCATCTGACGGTGGTGCCGAGCCAAGAAATCATATTGTGCATCCAGGGTGAGCAGGTATGCAGTGAGGTACACGACTGTGGGGTCATCCTCAAGCAGCTGCTGCCCTTCCAATGCACGCATCCTGGCCATCCAAGCGGGACGGTTTCTCTGAAAGGGCGGAAAGAATCTGAGCGGAGTGTCAGCCACTTCTTCTTCATAGATCTGACACAGGGCCCTCAATGCCTTGCGAGCGACGACTTGGCAGGTGTCTTTGAATCTGTGCCCACCAGCAGTGACACTCCATTCCACATGGTGTGGACTGGATCCAATGTATACAGTCACGACACACTTCTCTGTGCCATGCTCGACGAACTCACGACCATCATACTCTGGCTGGCTCCTGATTCCGAGGCGGACTGTGCATGCTCTCAGCAACTTGGGGAAACCATCTTCATTCTGGCAGAAGCTGGTTTGGCACTGAACCTCCATCTGACTTCTGAGAGAAGGAAAGGGGGAAAACATTTTTGAAATGAAGGGATGCGAGCAAGAATTTTTTTAAGAAAATAGTTTGGACTCAAAAACTTTTGGATCAGGCTAAGGGTTACGTCCTGCGGCCAACCTAACAGCTCTGATACCACCTGAAGCGTCCCGAATCCTCTGGGACTCAAATGTGATACAATTACTAGTCCCAGGAGGCTAGTAAACACATTTATACATCAGATGATACCAAATCTGCTTAAACGAGACAAACCTACAAAGGTGGCGAACAACTTTAAGAGTTGGTCCACAACTCGGGACATATCATCAGAGTGGGGCTGAAGCAGCCCGATATACGCAGCGAAGCAATTCAGCGGTCCAACAGCCACAGGCAAGGTTGGGAACAGTCGTAACTCTTACCCGATCTCCTTTTTCTGAAAAAACAACAAATAAGCAAGGGTGAGTACAAACGTACTCAGCAGCCCACCTTCACCCGCGGAATGGGGAAATCAGATATAATGCATGGAATATGTAGAGCTCAGGATATTTGCAGAAACAACAATATTTTATGCAGGGTTGTTTTGAAAAACATTTTGTATTTTGCAAAGTGCATCCTCTCCAAAAGGAGCAAGAAGTTTTTCAGTATTATAACAAAATCCCCTAGACTAAACCATCCAGGTATCTCAGCAGTTTCCCACTGGTTTTCATTTTCAAAAACAGCTATTGGACTTCCCGTCCACCATAGCTCACGGCTCAACCGCCGGTCCTTTTAAAAACCACTTTTCTCAAACACACCCTTTTTTGGAAAAACCAAACACTAATTGCCATACCACACCAGACTCATCCATTCCTGTGGACACAGACTATTCGAATAGGTTCTCAAACTCTGCGCAGAGGTGTACACTTTACCCACTAGTCTGGCTCTGCGATCTCATGGCCGATGAGATCTGAATCCGAATCTCTTTCTTTCCTCGCACATCCTAACCTTAACAGTTATACCGGAAGGAGTCAGGCCACCGCCATGTCCAAACCGGACAAAACTTTCCCCCTCCTTATCCTCCCGGTGCTCCCCAGCCTTCATAACCCTGGGGTTGGACCGTACGAGTTCAGATTGAGTGACTGCCCACACAGTCTCGAGTGGTTGTACTTATCATGAGTACAGGTAGTGAAAGATGACAAACCGGTCCTTATAAGAGGGGACAATCCTTCTGCTCACGCCTAAACCAGCTGAGCCATCACCTTAGGCCCTCCCCTAAACCAGGGAGTCCTTGATCATCCCTACTCAAAGGTGATAAGGGTGAAAACCCTTCATCAAACACATTTTGAAAAGCATTTTCTTTTGAAAACTCACACCTTTCCTCAAATCATTTGTAACAATTATATCAGGGATTGATTGCGGCAAGCGGCTGGGTGGCCATAATAACTTGTCTCAAAATCATATTATGCATAAAATAACAGGCTGAGGGTTGTGGTTGTAAAACATAGGTAATTTATGCATCAAAGGGATCCAGTGAGCTTGTCGTGCTTATTCGGCGAAGGGGGAAGGGGAGCTCGCGGAACTGGCTTCTGGCTCCACCGCCTAGCGTAGACTTGCAGATCTGGCCTCCACGAGACGGCACGAACGCTCCGATAACTATGCAACATGAACAAGCAAACATACAAACCAGCAAGTATACCAACAAATATTTAGTATAGTGGTCAGAATAGCGATATATGGATGGGTAGAGTCTTGAGTAGAATCTGTGTCATGTGGTGTTGTGATATTACTGGTGGTGGAGCGGAGGTGCTTACCAGGAGGGTGGACTGGAGGCGAAGCGACACTATGTGTGTAGCCGGCAGAGCAGAGTAACTGAGTGGGTGGGGTGTTTGCCTTGGCTGAGGGTGTTGAGTGTGTGTGGAGAGGGTAGCTGGGTGTATTTATAGCTGGGTGTATGTGGTGTAGCACAGTGAAGTTCACTGTTGGTGAGAATAGTGACGAATGAATCGTCTGACTTAGTATGAACAGGAGAGTTATAGGCAGAATATGGGACAAGAGTATTTTGGGAGTTTTCTGGAATATGGACCATGCTTAAGGGATGACATGGTTGGGTAGGGAATAGTTTGATAAGAATTTAGAAACGAGAATTATTGGAATCTGAGTTTGGGAGCCTGGTTCGAAGGATTCTCAAAGTTAAGCGTGCTCAACTTGGAGAAACCTAGGATGGGTGACCAGATGGGAAGTTCCCTACTGGAAGAAAAATCACAGTCACCGGAGTTCGTATGACTGGAATATGGGTCTGGCTGGTCTTAGGTGGACTGGACAACATGATGTACGAGTAGTTGAAATTTGGGATGACTAGATGACCGATGAATAGTAACGATGGTCAGTAACGATGAATAGTGGCGATGGAAAAGAAAATTATAGATATCATCGATGAATAGTAACGATGATGAATAGTAATGATAAATAGTAACGATGATGAATAGTGTATGTGAATAGTAACGATGAATAGTAATAGTGAATAGTAATGGTGAATAGTAATGGTGAATAGTGATAGTAAATAGTTCGTATGAACGAACGATGAACGATGAATATGAACTATGAACGAACGGACGAACGATCGAATGATCGGACGAACGAACGATCGGAATTTCGGCAGCATAACGGCAGGACAAAGATTATCTGGAAGAACGATGAATAGGGACTATGAACGAACGATGAACGATGAATAGGAACTATGAACGAACGATGAACGATCGAATGATCGAACGAACGAACGATCGGAATTTCGGCAGCATAACGGTAGGAAAAAGATTATTTGGACGAACGAACGGACGAACGATCGAACGATCGAACGATCGAACGAACGGACGAACGAACCATGAACGATCGGACGAACGATCGAACGATCGGACGAACGAACGAACAAACTAAGAACAGGGGGACGAACGATCGAAGAACGATCGAACGATCCTTGTGCTAGTGTGTGCTTGTGTGGAACATGGAGTGGGTGTGTGTGTGGGGGGGAGAGAGTTGCCATGAAATGGCTTGGGGTGGGATGAGAGGAGGCTCTTGCCCCTCTATTTATAGCCATGGTGGGGGGGATTAGGGGGAGGGATGAGAGGATTAGTGGGAGGATGAGAGGATTAGTGGGAGATTAGCATGTATTTGTCTTGTATAAGTGAGATTTGCTTGTAGAGCTCACCGTATGACACTGGAGGCATACGTATACGTATGAGCATGAGGAAAGTTATAAAGAA
The DNA here is from genome assembly GCF_902167145.1 of Zea mays. Classification (NCBI taxonomy): domain Eukaryota; kingdom Viridiplantae; phylum Streptophyta; class Magnoliopsida; order Poales; family Poaceae; genus Zea; species Zea mays. Next base: position 295,173,054 of record NC_050096.1, on the reverse strand, counting down.
AATATCTATAGGGACTTGAAAAATGATTCTGAAGGTATTTCTCAGGAGGAAAATATCTGGAGATATATCGGTGGAATATTTGGGTAGTATTTCTGGAAAGAACTTGAAGAGGATCACTAGGGAAATATCTGGGCAGTATTTCTGTAAACAATTTGAGGGGGATCACTGAGGAAATATTTGTAGGGTATTTTGAGGAGGATTTTAGAGAGAATATAGACCACTATACTTTATTTGTTGATATCAACTCGCAAACAAACATTTTGAAATGAAATTTGAAATTCATTTTGAATTTAGGGCGAGTTTGAGAAAATTTCAGAATTTGAATTTTTGGGATGCTACAGAATACAAATAAAAATATCGGTTTCGCGCACTATAAAAAGGCCTTCGCGATAGGGAATTAGGGTCAGTATGCATCGTTCATTGATGATAGTTGGAGTCAGCAAGGCAGGGATGGTAATTGTATTTAAACTTTACACTATAAAATTTAAAGATTGGATGAAACTATAATCAAACTCTATTTCTACTTAATTTTAAACTAAAATTAATTATGAGTTCAAACACATTATGAAGAAACATTTGTATTATGATCCATCAACACCCTTACATAGCCTAGGCCTAGGGATCTTTAGTCTTAACTTTGAATATTATCCAAATCATTACGTTTTCCAAGCATTTTATCGCTGACTATGCCCTCACCCGAAGATGATCCCTATGCAATTCTTGCGAGAGTTATAGAAGCTAGATGTGACATGGTAACCTTGATCTCTGTTAAAGCATCATTATACCATAAAAAGTCTATTGAGAAGGCGTCATCTAAGTCCCCGTTTAGTTTAAAGTGACTAAAGTTTAATAACTAATGGGGTGTTTGATTTCTAATTACTAATTTTTAGTCCATCCATTTTATTTTATTTTAGTATCTAAATTCTTAAATATGAAAACTAAAATAGGGTTTTAATGTTCCCATTTGAAAATTTAGTAACTAAAATAAAATAAAATAAAATAGAGAGACTATAAAATTAGTATCTAGAAACCAAACACCATATAAACTTTAGTCACTTTTATTCATTAAGAACCAAGCAGCAAGACTAAAAAGAATTGACTAAAGTTTAGTCCTCTAATCAAGAAATGTTGACTAAAAGTAACTAAAAGTAGAATTTTCCATCTCTTACCCTTCCCTGGCTCAAGTACCAAGACTGACGCATGGCGGGAGCCTGTGCATTGATTAAGAGTAAGACTATCATTATACATAATAATTAATGCTCTTTACTTAGATTTAATTACTGAAATCAAACAGGATATTTCAGTGACTACTAAAGTTTAGCCGGTGACTAAAAACCAAACAGGGTTAGGGATGACAATTGGACCCGTGGGTATGGATACCCACGGGTTTCGTACCCGGTGGACATGGATTCGGGTTTGAAATTTTACCCGTGGATACTATCGGGTCGGGTACCCGAAATACGTCGGGTAGGGTACGAATATTATGTTTTACCCATGGATATCCACTGGATACCCGAATTGTGTTTTCGTGGCCCATGAAAAAGAAGCCCAAAGGTTAAATCACTGAACCGCTAACCCTAACTCCCTAAATTCCCTACTCCCTTCCCTTCCCAGCTGTCCCGGCCGCCCACCCCACTACCCCAGCCGCCACTCCCAGTCGTCCCAGCCTTCCCTGGAGGCCAGGACCCAGCGCCCCACGCGGCCACGCCGACACGCGGCACTGCGGCAATCCCAGGCCCCCAGCCGCGCGCCCCCGCCCAGGCTCCCAGGCGGCGGCCAGGCCCCAGGCCCCAGCCCCGCGCCCTCGCCCAGCAGGCAGCAGCCCGCTGCCCAGGACGGCCACCAGTCGGCCAATCCCCAGGCTTCAGCCCGCTGCCCCGCTGCGACGCTGCCCCGAGCGGTCGAGCTACGCCTGCGCGGCTGCGACCAGCGACCGTCCCCAAGCTGCGACGAGCGGTCGAGCTACACCTGTACTATGAATCTATGGTTTGTAAATTGGTGATGTTGCTTATATATTTCACATGTTGTGATGTTGTTTATTAACTCACTGAAAGGGAATTAGGCTTACACCTAGTTCCTATATAATTTTGGTGGTTGAATTGCCCAACACAAATCTTTGGACTAACTAGTTTGTTCTAGTGTATAAGTTATACAGGTGTCAAAGGTTCACAACATAGCCAATAAAATGACCAAGTGTTGGGTTCAACAAAAGGGCAAAGAGCCAACCGAAGGCCCTCTGGTCTGGGCGCACCGGACTGTCCGGTGTGCCACCGGACAGTGTCCGGTGCACCACCGGACAGTGTCCGGTGCACCAGGGGACTCCAGCTCGAACTCGCCACCTTCGGGAATTTCCAGGGGCTCTCGCACTATAATTCACCGGACTGTCCGGTGTACACCGGACAGTGTCCGGTGCGCCATGGAGAAGCGGCCTCAGGAACTCTTCAGCTTCGGGAAAAGCCAACGGCTCGTCCGCTATAATTCACCGGACATGTCCGGTGTGCACCGGACTGTCCGGTGTGACTCCAGCGCAACGGCTATCCCGCGCCAACGGCTACCTGCAGAGGCATTAAATGCGCCGCAGCGCGCGCAGACGTCAGGTTTGCCCATACTGGCGCACCGGACAATGAACAGGAGCTGTCCGGTGCGCCACCGGACATCAAGGGTGGCCCACAAGTCAGAACTCCAACGGTCAGATTCCAACGGCACTGATGACGTGGCAGGGGCACCGGACATGTCCGGTGTGCACCGGACTGTCCGGTGCGCCATCGAGCAGACTGGCTCCCCAACGGCCACATTTGGTGGTTGGGGCTATAAATACCCCAACCACCCCACATTCATTGTAATCCAAGTTTTCCCACTTCTCAACCACTTACAAGAGCTAGGCATTCAATTCTAGACACATTCAAAGAGATCAAATCCTCTCCAATTCCACACAAAACCCTAGTGACTAGAGAGAGTGATTTGCCGTGTTCTTTTGAGCTCTTGCGCTTGGATCGCATTCTTTCTTTCTCTTGTGCTCTTGTGATCAACACTCAATTGTAACCGAGGCAAGAGGCACCAATTGTGTGGTGGCCCTTGCGGGGAAGTTTTGTTCCCGGTTGATTGAGAAGAAGGAAAGCTCACTCGGTCCGAGGGACCGTTTGAGAGAGGGAAGGGTTGAAAGAGACCCGGCCTTTGTGGCCTCCTCAACGGGGAGTAGGTTTGCAAGAACCGAACCTCGGTAAAACAAATCCACGTGTCACTCTCCTTATTTGCTTGCGATTTGTTTTGCGCCCTCTCTTGCGGACTCATTTATTATTACTAACGCTAACCCCGGCTTGTAGTTGTGATTATTTTTGTAAATTTCAGTTTCGCCCTATTCACCCCCCCTCTAGGCGACTATCAATTGGTATCGGAGCCCGGTGCTTCATTAGAGCCTAACCGCTCGAAGTGATGTCGGGAGATCACGCCAAGAAGGAGATGGAGACCGGCGACGACAAGCCCACTACAAGCCAAGGGAGCACTTCATCTTCATCGGAAGAGTCCCGCACCAAGAGAAGAGAGAAGAAAAAGAAATCCTCCAAGCGGAAGGAGAAAAGATCTTCCTCTTCTCACCATAAGGAGAAGAAGGAAAAATCTTCTCACAAGCCGCATCGGAGTGGGGACAAGCACAAAAGGATGAGGAAGGTGGTCTTCTACGAGACTGACACTTCATCGACCTCCACCTCCGGCTCCGACGCGGCGTCCGTCACTTCTAAACGCCAAGAGCGTAAGAAGTATAGTAAGATCCCCCTACGCTACCCTCGCATTCCTAAACATACACCTTTACTTTCCGTCCCATTAGGCAAACCACCAACTTTTAATGGTGAAGATTATGCTATGTGGAGTAATTTGATGCGATTTCATCTAACCTCTCTCCACAAAAGATTATGGGATGTTGTTGAGTATGGTGTACAGGTACCATCCGTAGGGGATGAGGACTACGACACGGACGAAGTGACCCAAATCGAGCACTTCAACTCTCAAGCCACAACCATTCTCCTTGCCTCTTTAAGCAAGGAGGAATACAACAAAGTACAAGGGTTGAAGAACGCCAAGGAGATTTGGGACCTACTCAAGACGGCGCATGAGGGTGATGAACTCACCAAGATCACCAAGCGGGAAACGATCGAGGGGGAGCTCGGTCGCTTCCGTCTTCGCCAAGGGGAGGAGCCACAAGACATGTACAACCGGCTCAAGACCTTGGTGAACCAAGTGCGCAACCTCGGGAGCACAAAATGGGATGACCACGAAGTGGTTAAGGTTATTCTGAGAGCCCTTATTTTCCTTAACCCTACTCAAGTACAATTAATTCGTGGCAATCCTAGATATACACAAATGACCCCCGAGGAAGTCATCGGGAATTTTGTTAGTTTTGAATGCATGATTAAGGGCTCCAAGAAGATCAACGAGCTTGATGAGCCTTCCACATCCGAGGCGCAACCCGTGGCCTTCAAGGCAACGGAAGAGGAGTCTACACCAAGTAGACAACCAATTGACGCCTCCAAGCTCGACAACGAGGAGATGGCCCTAATCATCAAAAGCTTCCGGCAAATCCTCAAGCAACGGAAGGGGAAGGACTACAAATCCCGTTCCAAGAAGGTTTGCTACAAGTGTGGTAAGCCCGGTCACTTTATTGCTAAATGTCCATTATCAAGTGACAGTGACAGGGACAACGACAAGAAGGGCAAGAGGAAGGAGAAGAAGAAGTACTACAAGAAGAAGGGCGGCGATGCCCATGTTTGTCGGGAGTGGGACTCCGACGAAAGCTCAAGCGACTCCTCCGACGACGAGGACGCCGCCAACATCGCCGTCACCAAAGGCCTCCTCTTCCCAAACGTCGGCCACAAGTGCCTTATGGCCAAGGACGGCAAAAAGAAGGTAAAATCAAAGTCCCTCCACTAAATATGAAACATCTAGTGATGAGGATGATAAAAATGAGGAGGATAACTTGCGTATTCTTTTTGCCAACCTTAACATGGAACAAAAGGAAAAATTAAATGAGCTAATTAGTGCTATCCATGAAAAGGATGATCTCTTGGACTCCCAAGAGGATTTCCTAATCAAGGAAAACAAGAAACATGTTAAGGTTAAAAATGCTTATGCTCTAGAAAGAGAAAAATGTGAAAAATTATCTAGTGAGCTAAGCACTTGCCATGAGATTTTAGACAACCTTAGAAATGAAAATGCTAATTTGTTGGCTAAGGTTGATTCTCATGTTTGCATTGATCCTAGAAATGATGATGTTGATTTGCTCGCTAGGATTGATGAATTGAATGCTTCCATCGCTAGCCTTAGAAATGAGAATGAGAAATTAATTGCTAAGGCTAAGGATTTTGATATTTGCAATACTACTATTTCTGACCTTAGAACTAAGAATGATTTGTTGCATGCTAAGGTTATTGAATTAAAGTCTTGCAAACCCTCTACATCTACTATTGAGCATGTGTCCATTTGCACTAGATGTAGAGATATTAATGTTGATGCTATCCATGATCACCTTGCCTTAATTAAAAAACAAAATGATCACATAGCACAACTTAATGCTAAAATTAGAGAGCATGACTTAGAAAATGAAAAATTTAAATTTGCTAGAAGCATGCTCTATAATGGGAGACGCCCGGGCATTAAGGACGGCATTGGCTTTCAAAGGGGAGACAATGTCAAAATTAATGCCCCTCCTAAGAACTTGTCTAACTTTGTTAAGGGCAAGGCTCCCATGCCTCAGGATAACGAGGGTTACATTTTGTACCCTGCCGGGTATCCTGAGAATAAGATTAAGAAAATTCATTCTAGGAAGTCTCACTCTGGCCCTAATTATGCTTTTATGTATAAGGGTGAGACATCTAGATCTAGGCAACCAACCCATGCCAAGTTGCCTAGAAAGAAAACTATTAATGCATCAAATGATCATGCCATTTCATTTAAAACTTTTGATGCATCTTATGTGTTGACTAGCAAATCTGGCAAGGTAGTTGCCAAAATTGTTGGGGGCAAACACAAGGGCTCCAAGACTTGTGTTTGGGTACCCAAAGTTCTTGTATCTAATGCTAAAGGACCCAAAACCGTTTGGGTACCTAAAACAAAGAACTAAGCTTGTTTTGTAGGTTTATGCATCCGGGGGCACAAGTTGGATACTCGACAGCGGGTGCACAAACCACATGACCGGGGAGAAAAAGATGTTCTCCTCATATGAGAAAAACAAAGACCCCCAACGAGCTATCACATTTGGGGATGGAAATCAAGGGTTGGTCAAAGGTTTGGGTAAAATTGCTATTTCACCTGACCATTCCATTTCCAATGTTTTTCTTGTTGATTCATTAGATTACAACTTGCTTTCTGTTTCTCAATTATGTCAAATGGGCTACAACTGTCTTTTTACTGATATAGGTGTCACTGTCTTTAGAAGAAGTGATGATTCAATAGCATTTAAGGGTGTGTTGGAGGGTCAGCTATACTTAGTAGATTTTGATAGAGCTGAGCTCGACACATGTTTAATTGCTAAGACTAACATGGGTTGGCTCTGGCACCGCCGACTAGCCCATGTTGGGATGAAGAATCTTCATAAGCTTCTAAAGGGAGAGCACATTTTAGGACTAACCAATGTTCATTTTGAGAAAGACAGGATTTGTAGCGCATGCCAAGCAGGGAAGCAAGTTGGCACTCATCATCCACACAAGAACATAATGACGACTGACAGGCCACTGGAGCTCCTACACATGGATCTATTCGGCCCGATCGCTTACATAAGCATCGGCGGGAGTAAGTACTGTCTAGTTATTGTGGATGATTATTCTCGCTTCACTTGGGTATTCTTTTTACAGGAAAAATCTCAAACCCAAGAGACTTTAAAAGGATTCTTGAGACGGGCTCAAAATGAGTTCGGCTTAAGGATCAAGAAAATAAGAAGCGACAATGGAACGGAGTTCAAGAACTCTCAAATTGAGAGCTTCCTTGAGGAGGAGGGCATCAAGCATGAGTTCTCTTCTCCCTACACGCCACAACAAAATGGTGTAGTGGAGAGGAAGAATCGAACTCTTTTGGACATGGCAAGAACCATGCTTGATGAGTACAAGACGCCGGACCGGTTTTGGGCCGAAGCGGTCAACACCGCCTGCTACGCCATCAACCGGTTATATCTTCACCGAATCCTCAAGAAGACATCATATGAACTCCTAACCGGTAAAAAGCCCAATATTTCATATTTTAGAGTTTTTGGTAGCAAATGCTTCATTCTTATTAAAAGAGGTAGAAAATCAAAATTTGCTCCTAAAACTGTAGAAGGCTTTTTACTTGGTTATGACTCAAACACAAGGGCATATAGGGTCTTTAACAAGTCCACTGGACTAGTTGAAGTCTCCTGTGACGTTGTGTTTGATGAAACTAACGGCTCTCAAGTGGAGCAAGTTGATCTTGATGAGATAGGTGAAGAACAGGCTCCATGTATCGCGCTAAGGAACATGTCCATCGGGGATGTGTGTCCTAAGGAATCCGAAGAGCCTCCAAGTACACAAGATCAACCATCCTCCTCCATGCAAGCATCTCCACCAACTCAAAATGAAGATGAGGCTCAAAATGATGAAGAGCAAAATCAAGAAGTCAAGCCACCTCAAGATAAGAGCAATGATCAAGGGGGAGATACAAATGATCAAGAAAAGGAGGATGAGGAAGAACCAAGACCGCCACACCCAAGAGTCCACCAAGCAATCCAACGAGATCACCCCGTCGACACCATCCTCGGCGACATTCATAAGGGGGTAACTACACGATCTCGGGTTGCTCATTTTTGTGAACATTACTCTTTTGTTTCCTCTATTGAGCCACACAGGGTAGAGGAAGCTCTCCAAGATTCGGATTGGGTAGTGGCAATGCAAGAAGAGCTCAACAATTTCACGAGGAACGAGGTATGGCATTTAGTTCCACGTCCTAACCAAAATGTTGTAGGAACCAAATGGGTCTTCCGCAACAAGCAAGATGAACATGGTGTGGTGACAAGGAACAAAGCTCGACTCGTGGCCAAAGGGTATTCACAAGTCGAAGGTTTGGATTTCGATGAAACCTATGCACCCGTAGCTAGGCTTGAGTCAATTCGCATATTATTGGCCTATGCTACTTACCATGGCTTTAAGCTCTATCAAATGGACGTGAAAAGTGCCTTCCTCAACGGACCAATCAAGGAAGAGGTCTATGTTGAGCAACCTCCCGGCTTTGAAGACAGTGAGTACCCTAACCATGTCTATAGGCTCTCTAAGGCGCTTTATGGGCTCAAGCAAGCCCCAAGAGCATGGTATGAATGCCTAAGAGATTTCCTTATTGCTAATGGCTTCAAAGTTGGCAAGGCCGATCCTACGCTCTTTACTAAAACTCTTGAAAATGACTTGTTTGTATGCCAAATTTATGTTGATGATATTATATTTGGGTCTACTAACGAGTCTACATGTGAAGAGTTTAGTAGGATCATGACACAGAAATTCGAGATGTCGATGATGGGGGAGTTGAAGTATTTTCTAGGATTCCAAGTCAAGCAACTCCGAGAGGGCACCTTCATTAGCCAAACGAAGTACACTCAAGACATTCTTGCTAAGTTTGGGATGAAGGATGCCAAACCCATCAAGACACCCATGGGAACTAATGGGCATCTCGACCTCGACACGGGAGGTAAGTCCGTGGATCAAAAGGTATACCGGTCGATGATTGGTTCATTGCTTTATTTATGTGCATCTCGACCGGACATTATGCTTTCCGTTTGCATGTGTGCAAGATTCCAATCCGACCCTAAGGAATCACACCTTACGGCCGTAAAAAGAATCTTGAGATATTTGGCTTATACTCCTAAGTTTGGGCTTTGGTACCCTAGGGGATCCACATTTGATTTAATTGGTTATTCGGATGCCGACTGGGCGGGGTGCAAAATCAATAGGAAGAGCACATCGGGGACTTGCCAGTTCTTGGGAAGATCCTTGGTGTCTTGGGCTTCAAAGAAGCAAAATTCGGTCGCTCTTTCCACCGCCGAAGCCGAGTACATTGCCGCAGGACATTGTTGCGCGCAATTGCTTTGGATGAGGCAAACCCTGCGGGACTACGGTTACAAATTAACCAAAGTCCCTTTGCTATGTGATAATGAGAGTGCAATCAAAATGGCCGACAATCCCGTCGAGCATAGCCGCACTAAGCACATAGCCATTCGATATCATTTTCTTAGGGATCACCAACAAAAGGGGGATATCGAGATTTCTTACATTAATACTAAAGATCAATTAGCCGATATCTTTACCAAGCCACTTGATGAACAATCTTTTACCAGACTTAGGCATGAGCTCAATATTCTTGATTCTAGAAATTTCTTTTGCTAAGCTTGCACACATAGCTCATTTGAATACCTTTGATCATATCTCCTTTATATGCTATGACTAATGTGTTTTCAAGTCGATTTCAAACCAAGTCATAGGTATATTGAAAGGGAATTGGAGTATTCGGCGAAGACAAAGGCTTCCACTCCGTAACTCATGCTTCGCCATCACTCCGAGCAACTCTCTCTTCTTTGGGGGAGAAATGAGCATCAAGGAAAAGGACTTCATCCTTGGGGGAGAGAGTAAAAGCTCAAACGCAACAGGACTTCGTCTTTGGTATAATCTTAACTCATTTATTTATGACCAAAGAGGAAGATTGCACTTCGAGGGCTCTATTGACTCCGTTTTTGGCGATTTATGCCAAAAAGGGGGAGAAATGAGCCCAAAGCAAAAGGACCGCACCACCACCACCAAATTCAAAAACTTAGTGCTTTCCAAAAGTCTTTATCATTTGGTATCCTATTGTGTTCAAAAGGGGGAGAAAGTAGTATTTCAAAAATGGTATATCAAAACCCTCTTGAACACTAAGAGGTGGATCTCTTTTAGGGAGAGTTTTGTTTAGTCAAAGGAAAAGCATTTGAAACAGGGGGAGGAAATTTCAAATCTTGAAAATGCTTTGCAAACTCTTATTCATGTACCTTTGACTATTTGCAAAAGATCTTTGAAATGGATTTACAAAAAGAATTTGCAAAAACAAAACATGTGGTGCAAACGTGGTCCAAAATGTTATATAAGAAAGAAACATTCCTTGCATATCTTGTAAGTAGTTATATTGGCTAAATTCCAAGCAACCTTTGCACTTATTTTATGCAAACTAGTTCAATTATGCACTTCTATATTTGCTTTGGTTTGTGTTGGCATCAATCACCAAAAAGGGGGAGATTGAAAGGGAATTAGGCTTACACCTAGTTCCTATATAATTTTGGTGGTTGAATTGCCCAACACAAATCTTTGGACTAACTAGTTTGTTCTAGTGTATAAGTTATACAGGTGTCAAAGGTTCACAACATAGCCAATAAAATGACCAAGTGTTGGGTTCAACAAAAGGGCAAAGAGCCAACCGAAGGCCCTCTGGTCTGGGCGCACCGGACTGTCCGGTGTGCCACCGGACAGTGTCCGGTGCACCACCGGACAGTGTCCGGTGCACCAGGGGACTCCAGCTCGAACTCGCCACCTTCGGGAATTTCCAGGGGCTCTCGCACTATAATTCACCGGACTGTCCGGTGTACACCGGACAGTGTCCGGTGCGCCATGGAGAAGCGGCCTCAGGAACTCTTCAGCTTCGGGAAAAGCCAACGGCTCGTCCGCTATAATTCACCGGACATGTCCGGTGTGCACCGGACTGTCCGGTGTGACTCCAGCGCAACGGCTATCCCGCGCCAACGGCTACCTGCAGAGGCATTAAATGCGCCGCAGCGCGCGCAGACGTCAGGTTTGCCCATACTGGCGCACCGGACAATGAACAGGAGCTGTCCGGTGCGCCACCGGACATCAAGGGTGGCCCACAAGTCAGAACTCCAACGGTCAGATTCCAACGGCACTGATGACGTGGCAGGGGCACCGGACATGTCCGGTGTGCACCGGACTGTCCGGTGCGCCATCGAGCAGACTGGCTCCCCAACGGCCACATTTGGTGGTTGGGGCTATAAATACCCCAACCACCCCACATTCATTGTAATCCAAGTTTTCCCACTTCTCAACCACTTACAAGAGCTAGGCATTCAATTCTAGACACATTCAAAGAGATCAAATCCTCTCCAATTCCACACAAAACCCTAGTGACTAGAGAGAGTGATTTGCCGTGTTCTTTTGAGCTCTTGCGCTTGGATCGCATTCTTTCTTTCTCTTGTGCTCTTGTGATCAACACTCAATTGTAACCGAGGCAAGAGGCACCAATTGTGTGGTGGCCCTTGCGGGGAAGTTTTGTTCCCGGTTGATTGAGAAGAAGGAAAGCTCACTCGGTCTGAGGGACCGTTTGAGAGAGGGAAGGGTTGAAAGAGACCCGACCTTTGTGGCCTCCTCAACGGGGAGTAGGTTTGCAAGAACCGAACCTCGGTAAAACAAATCCACGTGTCACTCTCCTTATTTGCTTGCGATTTGTTTTGCGCCCTCTCTTGCGGACTCATTTATTATTACTAACGCTAACCCCGGCTTGTAGTTGTGATTATTTTTGTAAATTTCAGTTTCGCCCTATTCACCCCCCCTCTAGGCGACTATCACTCACATCTGTCATAAACTGTGTTGTTCATCAATTTGCATGCAGATTTATATTTTGCAGTACCATATCCACAGGATACCCGATACCCGACGGATACCCGGTGGGTACGGGTACGGGTCCAATTTTTTACCCGATTGACTTGGTGGGTATGGATATTTGTATAAGGGTCGGGTATGATATCGGGTCGGGTATTATCAGACCCGAATACAACCCGACCCGCTGCCATCCCTAAACAGGGTATAAGTCTCCTACCGTTCGAGTTGAGTAAGTAGTGCCTTTTTCGGGCTTGGTGTTCTGTTAAGAAGAATGGTCTATCAGAATTGGTGAACCTAGAGATCTTGATAATAGGGTCTCCTAAACCTGGAAGTGTTAGGGGAACAAAAAATTGTATACTTCATCCGTCCTAAAATAATTATGTATCTCATAATAAGTTAAACTTTTAAGTTTAATTAAATTTATAAAAAATCTTCTAAAATTTATCTCCCTTAACATATTTATTATAAAAATGTCACTTTGTCCGTGATACCTAGAATCAACCCTCAACGTGGCATCGATTATGTGTGTATAGATAAAGAGGCACCTTTCGTGACCATGGAAAACGAGGCGTGTATATAAAGGGGAAAATTCACGTCTAAATAAAAGGACAAACAAAACCCATGTTTTTTTATCTTTGGCCCTGGATTAAAATTTTGTTCAGATTTAAAATACCGATTAAGAGGATTAAAGATAAGTTAATTACAAAACTATTTATATAAACCATGGCTGATTCTTCAGATAAATTTAATCCTCAGAAAATACTGGCGTCCGCGTAGAGCCGTGAAAGCCGTCCGTGCCGACTTTATTATTATTTATTGCAGCCACCGTGCACACCTCATCTTCTCTTCTTCCTCTCTTCCCTTCCATTTTTTCTCTTCTCTTCCACCAAACCAAGTGCGGCCAGAGAAATTTCTCCCAAATTTCAGATCAAATCCTCGAAATCTCCGACACCTAGCCCACCGGAGACTTCTCCCCAACAGTGTCGCGATCCGTCTCGATCCGGCATGGAGCGCGTCTTCTCCGTGGAGGAGATCCCCAACCCCTACTGGGTTCCGCCGCACCCTCAATCGGCGGCCGCCGGCGCTGTTGCTGCACCAGCGGGGGAGGCGGCGGGGCTGATGAACCGGTGCCCGTCGGAATGGTACTTCCAGAAGTTCCTGGAGGAGGCCGTGCTCGACAGCCCGGTTCCCGTAGCCGGCGTCAGTAGGGGCAGCGTTGGAGCTGGAGTTGAGGCTGCGGAGAGGAAGACACCGGGGACCGCGGCGGCGGCGGCTGCCTCGAGCTCGGTTGTTGACCCCGTGGAGTACAACGCGATGCTCAAGCAGAAGCTGGAGAAGGACCTCGCTGCCGTTGCCTTGTGGAGGGTATGTCCACTTGCCTTTAGCTGCAGCTCACCTGCAATGCTGTTTGGTTTTCGAATGGTCAAGGCTTATAGTAGCTTGTTTGCGTTCTTACGTGGTCAGTCTGTGAGACTGTGACATACATGATGCTGCGCTTGCTGCTCCACAACCGCATAGTTAAGATTTCTAGAGAAGACGAAACAGCCATCAGTTCAGCACAGTACATCATAGCAATTAGATGTCGGTGCTAGTGATCATGTGCTTTTAGGACTAGGGATGCGTGGAATTCGTGGAGACTTCGTGTGTTTATGGCATTAGGTTTAGGTTATTGCAGAGATCCTATATTTTGTTGTAAGTTCATGATTCCTGTCATTTCACGTGTGGGTGGTTAATTGCGACTTCTCTGTGTAGCGATTCTTATGCGATTATCCGCTATTTGAGGATGTGAGTAGTATCAATATCACCTTGATTTGTCTCCTATATGTTTTTTTCTGTGATAAGTGAATTAGCTTGTTTGGTATATACTCTTAGGAACTGTCGGAGCCTGGTATATCAGAATATTGTAGATATTTGATATGTTTATCAAAACTTCATAGTTCAAGCATCGAGTTGCCTTTCCTCAATGTCTGTAATCGAGTGATTTTTTTTTTTTGCCAAGCATCAAGTACTACAGTAATATGAGTGGGAGCCCAATATGCATGGTTTCATTTTTCTCCTAGCACTCTTTCTGTATTTTCATTTATATAATTATATCGAATATTTCTGATACCATTTTATCCACAGGCTTCTGGTGCAGCACCTCCAGATAATTCTCCAGCTGGTTCATCCTTGCCAAGTGTGGATGTTCCACATGCAGGCCCTCTTAAACCCATGGGAGGTAATCATCCACAGCATCATTTGCTGCATTTCAAACTGGTTTTGAAGCTTGGCTCAAATGATCTTATGTTTCAGTGCTCAATACTCATGCAATAGATATTAGACCTTCAGTTCCTCTCTGTCCTTGTAAGCATCATTTTGTTGAGGTTGCTTGCTAGGATCCACTTGTGGTTGATTTAGTAAACCATGGGGAACTTGATATTCTGTTGTTGAGTTTTCAAAACAAAACACCTTGTGATTATGAAGCCTTTATGGTTGTATCTTTATGGTGTGTCGTCCATTACTATGCAAGGTATGCACATGCACTTAGCTTCACAATTGGACCAAGTAGCTTAATCGTGATTTCACTGACATGTTGCTATTTTATTTGGGTAAACATGCACACACTGTAAATGCTAGCCTTCTAACTTATATGTATGACATCTTGTTGAATGACTGAAGTATGGTCTGGATTGGATATTGGGCACGTATCAGGTACTGGAAGTCTAGTTCAAAACAAGCTAGCTGGTGCTCCAGGCGGGGGATCAAGTCCACATGTAGTACAAAATGCCGATATTCCTGTTAAGCAAACCACTAGCTCTTCCTCACGTGAGCAGTCAGACGATGATGATATGGAAGGAGATGCTGAGACTACTGGAAACGGAAACCCTGTTCAACAAAGATTACAGAGAAGGTGATCTTTTTATCTGTTTGTGAAATGTGTGTGCATCATGACTTTATGGCCAACATTGTATATTGAGTTAAATGCATGAGCAGCCCCTGAACTTGTCAAGGGGTGCCCACTTAGGTCCAGAAACTTTAAAATGCATTTTTTATCACTAAACTTGTTAAGTGGTGCACCACATGTCCATACTAGCAATGTTGGCATTTTATCTGACGTGGAGCGCCACTGTAAGGCTGAGGCTAACTATGTTGCCACTTTGCATTTAACTCATCTTAGGCCATGTTTGGTTGAGCTGTGGCTTCTGGAAAAGTAGTAGTGGAAAATCTGTTAATGAGTGTGGGCTGTGAGAAAGCCAAAAGCCGTTTGGTTGAGCAGTTGTGTTTTCTGGAAAAACTGTGGAGCATGTTAGAATATAGTATAAGTGAATTGTCCACCTCTTTTTATTAGATTAAGTTTTTGGGTTGAACTGTTTGTGCATACAACTTAATATATTGTTAGAGCCAAGAATTATTGTTGCTCGCTCCTATTCCACATCGAGAGCTAAGAGAGCCTCGACGTGAGGGAGAGTGTTGGATTATTATATAAGTATATTGTCCACATGTCATCCACATTCCTCTCCACTCGACTCTCTCCCTCTCTCACCAAGCAGACCTCTCTCGTCAACACCTTCTTCCTCCTGTAGATTGTGTAGGTCGCTGGGGCTGGCTGCTTCAGCTGGGAAAAATAAATTGTTATCTTCATAACTAGTGCAGGTGGGTAATTTCGTGGACTTCCTAACTCTATGGCCAGTGAAAGCAGGGGGGACCGGGGAAGGCTGCTATGAAATTTGTACTAGGCAAAAGTTTCTTTTGGCTGTTGCTTTGGGTGGGAGCCAATCTCTTTGGTTGGCTTTTTGAGGGCAAAAGCTACTGCCAAAAGCCAAACCAAATATGGTTTTAGCCTCACCTATTTGCATTAAAAAAGGCCGCACTTGAAGGCGCTGCTCCTCCATTGACCTTGTGAGCGGGTGATCGTGGCCTCGCAGCCAACGCCGACCATGCTGCCCCCGCTAACAACTAACATCGCTCGAGTGTCCACAGCCCTTCACAGGCAGCTTGGGGCTGGGACAGGTTCTTGAAGCGTCGAAGCTCAGGGAGACACGAAGGCTCACCTGTAGATGAACACACGCTAACACTACAGTGTGTATTGTGTCTGCAGTATCTCGGGCTGGATCTGGATCAGTTAATAATAATACGCACCAGCCTGATGCATGTCATGTCAGATAAAATGCCAACATGTTTGGTATGGACCTGCAGTGCACCACTTAACAAGTTTAGTGACTCAGAAACACATTTTTAAAGTTTGTGGACCTAAATGACATTCCTTGACAAGTCCGTGGACGCTCTTGTATATTGTATGCCATAATAATTGTAATTTGTATTGCCATTGTTTTCTTATAAAGGCACTAGTACTATTTAGTGGACCAATTCTCATTTAGAGTGGTCCGTTTGTTTGCTTGATGCCACAACCGAATAGATGAGTTGAGCCAGTCTTCCTGACTGTTTCCAGGAAGCAATCCAACCGAGAATCAGCCAGGCGTTCGAGAAGCAGAAAGGCAGCTCACTTGAATGAACTGGAGGCACAGGTCCGATGGGTTATGCTATCATTTTTATGTGTTGACACTTGACAGATCCAAAATGTTCTTGGGCCCCTGGCTTGGCTAACGAGCTAGAGTTGTGCATGTCTTGTTACAGGTAGCACAGTTAAGAGTTGAGAACTCTTCGCTGCTAAGGCGACTTGCTGACGTTAATCAGAAGTTCAATGAGGCTGCTGTTGACAATAGGGTGCTAAAGGCAGATGTCGAAACCTTAAGAGCAAAGGTACACTGCTTTGCCTGTGCTGTGTGAGCCCTGCATCTGTTGAATTAGGCACTTTGGGTTGTTTCAACTGCTAGCACTAGGTGAATCAACTCCCACCCCTAGATTTCAGAGATAATCCATGGCCTTCCATACGTAACTGGGTGTTCTTGGCCATTCTGATGGAACGTGGGAATGCATCATGTTTTCAGGTGAAGATGGCAGAGGACTCAGTGAAGCGGGTAACTGGCATGAACACATTGTTCCCTGCCGTGTCTGATATGTCGTCCCTCAGCATGCCATTCAATGGCTCCCCATCCGACTCCGCCTCTGATGCCGCCGTACCCATCCAAGATGACCTGAACAGTTACTTCGCCAATCCAAGCGAGATCGGAGGCAGCAACGGTTACATGCCAGATATAGCTTCCTCGGCTCAAGAGGACGACGATTTCGTCAACGGGGCTCAGGTCGCCGGCAAGATGGGCAGCACTGACTCGCTGCAGCGGGTGGCGAGCCTGGAGCACCTCCAGAAGAGGATGTGCGGAGGCCCGGCTTCATCGGGGTCGACCTCCTAGGTTCCTACTCCATCGGATATGATAAAGGCCCTGATGCAGTGATGCCCACGGCAAAGAATATGATAAATTAACAGTTTCACATACTTTGTAGTGGACATTGCTAATGCTGCGATGCGCATTCGTTCGTTGTGGACTTACGGGTCTACTGCTATTGATTTATTGTTCGTTCTCCATGTGGATCTCTGGTGTCCATGTGACGTGTACTATGCCAACTGCTGTCTGCTACACATTGCAGTGGACACAGCAAGTTCGGTTTCCATCGAAGAGCACGCTCTGCCTCTCGCTAGTTCTGAGTGCCACTGGCTTAATGCAAAACATAAACACAACACAGCTCCTAGCCAGAGTATAGCATATATGTGGATATAAACTGTATAACAACAGTATAAACAAGGAACGTTTCCAAATTCCACCACCAGATTATAACTTTGAGCATATGATTGACACGGTACACGCTCTAACAGCTACCTTCTATCTATGACGTTAAAAAACAAAATTCTTGCCAAAAAAATTTGCAGTGGACGTAAACAATAATCAATCAATTGGGACCGTGACATGTAAGGATAATCTAGCTACGGAAAAAGTACCCTGGTATGAATTACAACAGAGGCTTTGTGCAGGTGCCCCGCCCCATACTAGCAGCTTCACCGCCTCTCTTCATCCACCAAAAAGAATTGGAGATACATTGGCAGGGCACCATCAAAACATGCCCATCCAAAAGCACTTACAGATGATCCACATTCGGCAGTTTAGCCTCTTCTACAGGCAGATATTTTGTACCATTCTTTAAAAGAAAAAAACTTGAGCATTGCGTGTATAACTAGTCTGATCTCGAGCGACGACTCGAGTTATAAGAATTCTTGTACAATGGGAGGAGCGAACCCCTTCCCCGCTTCCTTCTACCACCGAAGCATCTCCAGTAAAGAACCCCAAATAATAGCATTATGACAATTGGGACGGCCCATCTGTGCAAAGAATTACATGTTAGACCCAGTTTTTATCTTTTAGTTAGGAGATGCTAGCTTCTTGGTTTTTAAAAAACTGAGAATCTAATTTCTATAAACTGGGTTATAAACTGGTATGTTTAGAACCACCCCAATTTATATATAAACCAGTTTCTTAAAATCCGGATGCTTCTAAACAGGGCTTTAGTCAGACAGAGTAGCATGCCAATATATACAGTTAGGAGCAAGGAGACTACCTGTCCAGATCAAGAATTGGGCTGTACACGATGGTTTCCCAGGAAGAAACAATGATGTGCCAAGCTGGATTATAGTACAGCGATTCCGCTGACCAGAACATTCTCGTGTACGTCTCTAGGAAGATGAACATCACCCAGGCGGCGATTTCAAGTAGGAAGAACTTGATGACAAAGCGCCCGATGACCACCATGACCAAAGAGAAGGTCACCAACCAATTGAAAAGCTTGTTATTGTACTCCTTGATGAAAAGAGCACGAGACTTGGCAAGCATCTAAACACAGCATCAAACTGGAGCTTAGTCCATGGCTCCATGCAAACCACAACAAGTTTTAAAGAGTAAAAGCAACCAAACAGAGCACATACTTGAGTAGAAATCGCAATACCATAGAAGATATCAATGCACAGGATAACTACAGCACGGGTTCCCTCCTTCCACACTAAAGTCTAAACGTGGTTATTTATGTTACTGCTTGTGCATCTTTTACTAGCTTATATGTTTATTTTGATAATTACAGGTAAAAAATATCTTAGTGTGTTATGGGCTGTTATGGGCCTTAAGCCCATTAGCTAGATCACTAGGGTTAGGTTAGCCGTGAACACTGTTCACGTGCGGTTCTGTAGGGTTACGTTGCTTAGCGCGTGAACAGTACTGTAGCTGTGTGAAACTAGTCCATTAGCGCGTGAACAGTGCTAGCCAAATAAGGTTTGTTATGTTGCTTAGCTATTAAGTTAGGGCTACCTCTCTACATAAGGAGGGGCAGGGTGTTAGTAGGGATAGGCAAGAAGAATAGATCTGGTTTACTCTTAGGGCCTCCTACGGGAGGGCTGAGTACCAGGACTATCTTGCGAGTGCATCGCAGTTCACAACATAAGTGTCATCAGGTACCAAAACAAATCTATCAATCTACAGGGGAAAATTTGATACCAATATAGAAGTAACTGAATTTCATCATGTGGAGTTGTAGACAGATGAAATGAAACGAAATTTAAGATGACAGCAACCAAAAATAAGAATAAAAGAAGGCTGGTTTGTCGTTGGAAACTAGGCTGCAAATGCATAATAACAGGCAAACCTTTGGTAACTGACATGACAACTGTATTCAGAATTAACAGGCAAACCTTTGACATTCTACGTTCATAGCTTTCTTTTGAAGGTCCAACACATTCCTTTACGAAACTTTGGTTGCAGTGAGTAAAGCCTGCATTGAATTTTGCCATCGAAGGAAGTTTCAAGACTTGAAGGTGATCCATCTTATCTTCACACTCAGAAAAGCGAGCTTCACACAGCTTTGACGATTGATATTCATTAGCTAGAAGTAAGTTTCTGTACACCTACAAAGTACATCCTGTAAGTATGTAAAACTTATTATCTTCTACAGGTATAAGTTGAGTTGAAGGCATGTAAGAGATGACACAGAGTTTCAGTGGCGTTCCAAAACCAACGGAAAGAAAGACAGGAGCTACAGCAAGGATATAGGATACCAAAACATTATTCACAACATGCGACAAAAATTCAACTTGTAGTAGTGACCATTCAAAAAGAGTAAAAAATATTAACCTTTTTAATATCATCTTCAAGCTTGAGTGCTGACTGAGCAGCATGATGTTTGCCAAAGTGCTGCTTATCAAAGAGAATTCTAGCATCACCATTTGCCATCTCATGAAGTTTCTGCAGTTTGTCTACCGGTACTGGTAGGCCTAAGCCATCCATTTTCTCCCTGTACACCTTCAGACAGCGATCAAGAATGGCTTTGTTAAAAATTTCAACTAGAGACCCTGTTGATGGAATTTCGCCTTTATTCAAAGCCTCAAGAATCTGAAACAGAGGAGACAGGAGGAAAAGTTACTGATAATTCTAACTGATCAGATACATATCAGCAACCACATCATTAAGTATTTTACCTGCTGCAAGAAAGACACAAAGTCCTTCCCATTTAGAGTTCTGCCCTGCACAATTTTTGGTTTTACAATAGACGAAACAAGCTGCTTTAATTGCTCCCGCCGTTTTACATATAAGGGTTCAAGTTCTTTGTCCTCCATATCACATAATTTTGTTCTTTGAAGATGCGGCTGTATAAACAAAATCAGTGTTCATATGGTTTGCAGGTTACAAAGCACAACGCAGAAGCATGAACATTGATCGGTACAGTACAAGATAAATTGTAGCAATTACATAACTACATATAAAAAAAACTCGACCTGCGGGGGTAAGACAGCCCACAGGCATTATATTAAACCTTCTCACGCAGATCGAGAAAACCCCCCGAACCCCTGCCCCACCCATACACAGCGGCACCGTAGCCCATGTGAGAAACGACCACGATCGGGACCAGGCCGTAGACCTGTGCTTTGGCGTGGTACAAACAATGTGATTTTTTAACCACAACCTAAAATTCGCTCTCACGGGGAGTCGAACTCATAACCTAAGCAATGCTACTCAGACCACCTAACCAACTCGGCTAGAGGCTCTTTCACAATTACATAACAACATATAATGTTCTGTTGAGCAGTCAAAGATAAATTAAATAACTGCAAGTTAGACGTTGCAAGCAAATTATCAGAGATGCACCTGAGGCAAGCTAAAAGCAGTGCTGTTGTTCCCCATAACTGCCAACGAATCTCGTATTTGATTGACCTAAAAATACAGAAAGAATTTGTAACTGAGCTTAGAACTAACAACTTTTGGTTCAAAAGTGTATATTACTAGATTTCATACACAAACTACACCTCATCAATATATTTGTCACCTGCAGAAATAAATACAAAAAAGAGTGAGGCCTTTCTAATAGATGCTCAAATAACACAAAGTTAGAAATAGTCATGTTGTTTGAGCTGACCATTATCATTAGGCACCCGTTGAAGGGCTTCATTGACCATTTGTTGAACAGATTTTCCTTCTGTTTCCAATGTCAAAGTGACCACTCTTAGTGATTTTTTTTGTATTAAGCACAGGTAAATATAGCTCACCAATTATAAGAGAATGATAGGGAATAAGGGCACAACTCCAATGAAATAAGAACTTATATTTTGAACAAAAACATCATGTTATGATGTATTTAATCTACACATAATTAAACACTATAATACGGTAGAAACTACAAATAACAAGTATTAATATAGTGTAACAAGCAGCAGTTATTGACTAATAAGCCCATTGATTTAGCAAGCCACTGTGGGTTAAGTTAGTGCAACATAGTCTAACAAGTAACAAATAGTTAAACACTAGAAGTACATCAAAGTTTGGAGATAGTAGCAAGAGCTTTCACAAGTCTTTTCCAACAGACACCTAGGACAAGTAAACGCATATTGATGCCCAAATGAATTGATTACATGCTATTCTATGTGGTTAAGATTACATGTTGTGCAGATTGCAGAAAAAATCAAAATTCATAAAGGATGTCAGTCCAAAGGTTGACATGTTGCATTCTCAAACAAAATGGAACTGTTTAAAATCATAATATGGAGAACCATTCTTGAAGCAACTTACGGAGGAAATCCCTCTGGATAAGCCAGAGAAGCTTTGCTGGCTCAAAAGCAACATCTTGCCCCTGAAGAAACAAGCATTTCCATTAAAAAACTATCCATGTTCCTATTGCAGGCTTATAAGTCACGCAAATGCAGTGTTACCTTCACTCTGCTCACAAACATGCGGCATATAACAAAATAAGAATAAATGTTAGTTTTCCAGATCAAAATGATTATAACCAAACAGCAAGGCGCCAAACTGAGCTGGTGAACGCGATAATGGCGAGGCGACAGGGCGGGCAGTGGCCGGCGGCGATCACGTCGCTAGCCCCGGTCACGGACGCGAGGAGGGCGCTGACGGGCGGGGCCCGCTCGCCAGAGAGAGATCGCGAGAGAGCGAGGGGGTGCGGGCTGACGGGTGGG
Organism: Zea mays; assembly: GCF_902167145.1. Classification (NCBI taxonomy): domain Eukaryota; kingdom Viridiplantae; phylum Streptophyta; class Magnoliopsida; order Poales; family Poaceae; genus Zea; species Zea mays. Next base: position 295,151,055 of record NC_050096.1, on the reverse strand, counting down.
GCCGACCGGTCAACGGGGGAGTGGCACGGCGCGCGGGAGGGAGCTGGGCCGCGTGGGCCAGGGAAGGGGGGGCGAGGCGCGCGGGAGGGAGCTGGGCCAGAAATGGCCCAATCGAGGGGAGAAGGTTTTTCCTTTTTCTTTTCTATTTTCTATTTCTATTTCTCTTATCTCCTTTTCTTTTGAACAAATAATTAGCTAAATAATCTTAGGTGCTAAAAAGAAAAATGATCATCTATGTGAGGTGCTTCTAACAATCAAAGTGTATGCATATGATGAGATGTCCTATGAGGTGGAATTTAGAGAGAGATAAAAAGGGGGGTTAGGAGATTTGGGTTCCAAACCTTGGGTTGGAATTTTGGAATGTTACACCATGTCACTATTTTGTCCACTTGGACTTTCGAGTGTTGGTTTTTTGAGTTTGTGCATGCTTCAAAAACTTTTCCAAAACATCCAATCACTGGTTGGTTGAGGTGTTCTTGTTTGAGCATCTTATTTATTTTCACTAAAGTAATAAGCTCAATTTCTCGATTTTGGAGTGTTTCCCCGCATACTCATTCCTAGCCGTTTTGAGTGCTTCGTTGTGTTTATTGGTCAACACCAAGAATATCTAGCGACCAATTGACTCTTAAGTATCTCTATTAACTATTTTGGTGTCTTGGATGATTAGGCCAAGATTACCTTTGATCAAAGATTTTTATTAGTTCTCATTCACCCCTCTAGTTGCCTGATTTGATCCTTCAGCGTCCATCTCTGACATCTCTTATCGAATCTTCTTGCTTACTGGCACCCTCATTAGCATCTCCATGTGGGCTTCAAGAGTGATAATGATGTACATCCTTGTCTCGAGTGCCCCCACTTATCGCCGAGGTCGAGCAAGTTGTTAGGCATTTGGGGCTTTGGGCTTGAGTGGAACTACAAGTAGTATCCCTTACCCAATAGACAAACAAGTGTTAACACAACACCATGGAAAGCCTCATCCCCATGAACGCATCTCACATATATGCAAAGGTCGATAGGGCGAAGATGGAGTTAGGGTGAGGTGCTCGATCTAGAGGCTATATAACTCTAGGACATGGAGGAAGAATCATGACAAGGGGAAGCTCATCCCCACTATCATGAAGGAGTAGAAGATGTACCCTCTTGCACTCTCTCATGGAATGCACGGTGGAATGATATCACTCACACATTGTAAATTCTAGTGGTGAGGTCCACTTGAGGAACCGACACACCATGTACATCCCCTCCTAGTTCAGGATTCATGTGCTCAGGGAGGTAGCTGCCATGACATCATAATGAATCTGGGGGATGGGATGATTATGATAAGTTGGAGGCATCTATGGGAAAGAGGGAGAGTGATTGATAGCAAGTGAGGTGGATTGTGTGGAGTAGTGAAGGAAAAAGAAGATGAAACCACACACATAAGATTCAAGGCGCCCTTCTCTCCCCTCTTACAACTACTAGGCACAACACCAGAAGTGTCACACGACCATTGCCGTTTGGGAGTCATGCAACATGACTACTGTTTGATGCATTGACCATAGGTTGAGATGGTTGAAGCATACATTCTTCTATGCATGCACGATAGACCCATTCTATTATGTGTATGTAGGAAGAATGGTCCCACCTATAGGCTTCCTTTGGTCTGCGGTGGGCCCTAGGGCCATTTTTAGTGTCTAGGGCTAGACATACCCTTGGATGCTAGCAAAATGCTCTTTAGGACTTCATCATCAGAAGAAACACCCATAGAGGGCCTAACTTGGCACAATCCTGGTATTCTAAGGGCCCTACATCTACGGTGTCAAGCCCTATGCCGGTCAAGCCTAGGGTTCCCTATGAGCTAAGGGCTTTATACATGCCCATCTAGCACTTTCGAAGATACCCGTAGGTGGCATGACCCTGGCACCACATGTGCTCTAGACTAGGTCGGCTAAGCCCAAGATACTAAGATAATTAAGGCTATTGTCCTTGACATTTTTTGTAAGAGGCAATGTAGCACTCAAAAGTTTTACTAAAGCTATTGTAGTGGTGAAAAGAAGTCATTGTAGCCACACATAAGGCTGCAAGTGTATTCACTAGCATTACGTTGAATCTGTGCCTGTAGATACCAACTACAACACGGGCACCTATACCTGCCACTATGGTGTGTAATACTCACCAGTGTAGCTTGTTAGACACTTGATACATATATGGTATAATAACTATAACAAGATAGGAGTAGTTGGACTTCTGTTGAGCATGACCCCCACCTATGTAGGAGTGTACTCCCTTCTCGCTTGTGATGTAAAATAAAGATATAGAGGAACATAAAAATGTATTGGTTGATGTTGATTCTCCTTTCTCAACTCCAAGGCTGGTTAGACAGACATCATACGAGCTTGTAGGCTCTACCAATACTTGCATCTAATCATTTATCGCATAGAACATGTAGGATATTACATTCAAGGTGTTCGGATATGTTTACATCGTGTGTGTGTGTGTGTGCATACAACCAAGTCGACGCCTTGATCCAGTGGTCCCAAGTCTACACCCTCTCTCTTTACCTTTGATTTTCTCTGGTATCTTCGGTACCATGGTGTCGCACACCGATGACACGATCAAAATCCATTTTAAAGAGGTTCAAAATCTCTACAATTCCAATAATTATAGGAATGAGGCATTTGCATTTGTCTTTGAAAATTTCATGTCAACCGCCTATTGAACATTTAAAAACAAATATTAATTTGTGCCAAAAAGTAGAAAAAATGTGTGTCACAAGCAAGAACCTTCTTTTTTGTTTACAACAATATTGTATCCACAAGGATTTGAGTCCATGATCTCTTGCTTGGCAGAGTCCATCCCACAACCACACTATAGCCACTTCTTGTAAATATAAGTATAAGATGCTATTCTTCATTATTTTGTTATAAATTTTATTTGAATATTTTGGTGACTAACTAATCACATACTACCTTCGTTCTTGAATATTTATCGCCCGCTGGTTCATTTTTGAACTAAACCGTGACAAATAAAAAATAACGCTGGTAGTATGAAAAAAATCCAAATTTAAAATGTTTTAGATCATAACTTTAATATTTGAGGGCATGCATTTAAAAAAACTTAGATTTTAAAATACGAGAACTTTAAATAAAAATATAAGTTTTTAAACAATCTATAATGAAAAAAAAACTCGTGAACTATAAAGTTTTAGATCTCGCCATCCTCTACAATTAGACATAAAATTTGTCTTTATCTGATCTCATTTGAAAAATATATGGATTTAAACATCCAGATGCTATTTTTAATGCAAATTTGTTCGGAAACTAGGGACAGCTTGTAAGCTCGTGCAGCACATTAGTATTTACAAAGGAGGTATACTGCATTGACGGCTCTCCGGGAAAAAAAATGGAAACTACTGTGAAAATCATGTGTAGCAGTCACGCGTAGCAGGCTAGCAGCAGGCCAGCAGCGACACTGATGTCTGATGGGCAAGTGTGTTGCACAAGACTGCAGGGCTCGCACCATCACATAATATACGTTTTTCGCGCATATATTGCACGCGCATGCATCTGGCTGTCCTGCCCGGCTGCTCCTGCCGCCATCCCTCCCGGTGGTGGGCGGTGTCCATTCCGGAGACGGAGTACAGCAACTGCTGCTGCTGGCACAGCCGCATAGCTCTAGCAGTAGAAGCAAGCTTTTAGAGAAGTCTTCTAGAAGCAATTATCTCCGGAAACCAAGGTTCGTATTTGAAGGGCTAATTTATTGATTTTTAGAGACCTTGTTTCTTACTTCCTGCTGCTCTAGATTATAAGACCTTTTAGTTTTTAAAATATATTATTTCTTATCATGTATAATATATATATTTCTATCTATTTTCGACACTCATTTCAAAGTACAGTAGAGTAGTTAATACAAGCCGTCCAAATTAAAAGACCACAGACAAAAAAAAATGATATAAAATGCTATCCGAAGACAGATAAAAAGCCCCACCGCAACCATATTTTAAAGATAAAGTTCACCACATCAATACAAACAAGATATAGCTTTGAATAGACCAAAGATGCTCGTCAAAATCCTCTAGAAGGCTTCCATCATATATCTCACGACCAGATGCTTTATCGAGTGCCGGAAAATACTCGGCGAACTCTTTGCCGAGTGTGACTCTCGGTAAAGAAGTCTCGATAAACTGTACATCGACAACGACTTATTTGTCGAGTACTTTTTGTCGGACCGAGTGTCTTTCTATGTCGAGTGTTCCGCCCTCAGTAAATGAGGTCTATGTCGAGAGTCTTAGTTCAACGAGAGTGACACTCGGTAAATAATTCTTTGACGAGTGTCCGATAAACTGCACTCGGCAAAGAGCTGAACATTCGGCAAAAAAATCGGATTCCGGCTCGGTCAGTCTTCTTATAGCCATAGCCCCTACCATCTACCACTGTCTTGCTCATTCTCAATACCAACACATGTTTACGTACCAGAGGATCGATTTCCACGTTTCAAAGTCCAGCAGGATTCCTTGACCTAGCTAGCTAGTATAAATCGATCTTTGCAAAATTCCAAATGTTTCCCTCTACACCCTTCCTCACAATCACAGCTTTTGAGATAGTGTGAAACGAGAGTTCTTGTTCCTTTTGATATAGGCATATGGCTTGTCACACATGCTTCCCAAAAAGGGTAGTTCCCATCTGCCAGATAGTATAGTACCCATGTGATGTACTTTGTTATATTCACCATGTGTTCAATGTTCTTACACATGTGTACTCCATTGTAGGTGAAGACCCAGAAGCTAACCGCTGAAAAGGGATCTATAGAATGTTGATATGTCATTCGATGGGCTAGGTAAACCAAATAAAGTAATTCTAAATCTGTAAATCCTTACATGCAACAGTTTCTTATATATATATATATATATATAGGGAAGAGGTAATGGAAGCCCTGGGCTTCCGTTAGTGGGCGAAGCCCCAGCCAGGAGGCCGATCAGGTCACGTTCAGCCCACTGGACGTCAGCTTGCGTCAGTCATGCATAGGATAGCCACGTATCCCGGCTGAGACGCGACATACGATATACGCACGCATAAATATATGTACAAATGTGCATAACTCATGCATAAATGGAATCTTTTATGCCACGAATCACGGGAACGAATATTTGCATGTGCTTGCCGGTTACGACTGCATAACGCTGTGATACATGATAGCGTAAACCATGCAAACATTTAAAATCTCCCACCGGTTTTGAGATAAGGAAAGACGTGCTCTTCGTGCGCGTAAATAAAGGCGCAGTTACGGGAGAAAACAAATACGCACACATAAATATATGTAGTAATGTGCATAAATCATGCATAGAAGGGATATTTTGTACCTTGACTCACGGAAACGAATATTACCATGTGCACACCGTTTACGACTGCATAACGATGTGTAACATGATAGCATAAACCATGCATTATATAAATCTTGACCAGTTTGATATAAGGAAATACGTGCTGCATAATCGCGTAAATAAAGGGACAGTTACGGTTCGAGGAGCATTAGTAGAAGGAAATAAATTTTAATTTACAGCCGCAGTTCGCGGGTTCTGCTCGGGCGGATTCCAGCGTAAAACGTGAGCTCAAACATCGTAAATGAGTATGAAATTTAGCGTAAATCATATATCTGTTTTGTAACAGCAAACGAAGCCCAAAATTACGGCGTGAAAATCGCGTGCACCCAATCGTGCGCGGGTTCTGGCTAGGGCAGATTCCGGCGTAAAACATGAGCTAAAACATCGTAAATGAATACGAAATTTAGCGTAAATCCTATATTAGCTAAAACAACGTAGATTGATCACGTTCGATCGTGCACGGATTTTGGTTTGGTCAAATTTTAGCGTAAAACGTGAACCAAACAGCGTAAATGGGTATAAATTTTATCGCACATCATCAATCTATTTCGTAACAACGAATGTGGCCTAAATTACGACGTCAAAATCGTGCTCCGATCGTGCTCGGGTTCTAGGTCAGGTGGATTTAAGCGTAAGACGTGATCCGAAACAGCGTAAATGGATACGAATTTTAGCGTAAATCAATGATCTGTTTTAAAACAACGAATGTGGAACTTGCTTTTTAGTGGAAGCGTAAAATGCAATAAGAAAGAACCCAAGACAAAATCTTTTTTTGCCGACCTATACATGCGACATGGGGGTGAATTAATAACTGAACGAATCCAAGACAAGAAAGAAAATGATGAAGCCATTTGCTGTTCCTAAATCTTGATCCGTCACGCTCACGCTCGGCCATGGAATTGAGGTCAGAAGAGTAGCCACTAGACAATACAGAGGGCACGGCGGTCAGAAGAACAAGAACTTGGACTTGGAGATGCATCTGAAGGGGAGTACGGTGCCGTTGGGCCAGAAGAAGCGGAGCTGGCACGTCAGGCGCGTCCACTGGTCGACGCCGATGATCCCCGCGACCTTCCATCGTGTCCGGGCCTCCCCATCCACCCGGAACGGCACCACGCCGTCGTGGAGCGCGGCCTCCATGGCGGCGCTGCCGGCGTCGCCCAGCGGGGCGCCCTGCGCGCGCGCCACGTACGCCAGCGGGAGGACGCCCCTGGCGGGCACACGGAACGGGTAGGCGCAGAGCACCGCCAGCCCGCCCGCATCGCCACGTACGACACGCGGGGCTGCAGCAGCACCACCACCACAAGGACGGCCACGGCGCCCAGCAGCACCACGACCGCAAGCGCCATGAACAGCACCACCACCGCCCACTCCGCCGCGCCCGACCGGTGCCTCCTGAAGCTGTACCGCCGCGGACGTTGAGGCTCCTCCTCGCGCCCCCTCCACGACCGCCAATCCGCCGGCTGGAGAGCGCCGCGGCGGCCGGGGCTCTCCTGCTCACGGGCGCCTCCTCGCACGCCCGAGGGAACCGCCGCCGCCGCTAAAACCTAATCTCTGGCGGCGTGGGGGTGTTTTTATAGTGACGGCGTGGGCCCGATTCACGTAATATGCGCAGACTATATTTGCATAAACTGATACACACATCAGCATAACTCGTATTATAATTTAACGTAAGCACAGGTAGGTACAATAAGCCCAGGGCTCCGGTGCGGTCTGCACACCTGGTCAGGGCTTCCTGTAGTTAAATAGAGCCCAGGGCTCTAAATACTATATATATATATATATATATATTGTATATTAGGAGCCCTGGGCTTCCAATAACTAAAGGAAGCCCGGGCTAGACAGTGCAATCCGGTCGAGCCGGACCACATCCGGACGTCTATAAAACAGGACCCGGAGTGCTAGGGTTCAGTTTTTCACGCCCCATCTCGATTCATTAGCGACGACGGTTGCCCGATAGCGCGCGCGGCGGTGGCCGTGGTTCCCTGACCTCGACATGCGGTGGCGGCGGTTCCCAGGCCGGCGGTAGCGGCCCCCGATCCAGAGGGCGAGCGGCGGCGGATCCCAGGCCGGTGGCCGCAACTCCATTACCTCGACGCGCGGTGGCGGAGGTTTCTCGATCCGCAGCGAGGCCCTTGTGCAGGCAAGCGGCGGCGTCCCCGAAGCCCCGAGGAGGCGGCACTTCCAAGGCCGGCGAGCAAGCGACGCCCGTCGACGTGCGAGTAGCGACGGCGACGCATGAGGCGCGATGTTCGAGCGAGCGACGTCACGGAAGGGGCGAGATGCGCGCAACGATGATCGCGCGTGACATCCTCTGATCCGGCGCATTTTTTGTTTTCGTTTATTGTGTTTTATGCCTACCACATGTATTATTTACGCTAAAAACTGTATGATTTTATGCTTTAACACAGATTTCGTATATCAGTTTACTGCATGCACATTGGAAAGGCAATTTCTTGATTTATGTTGTTCTTAATTTGCGCGCATGCAATGGAAACTCCCACGATTTTGCCATAATTTTTGGATCTGTATAAAAATAGAAACCGCATGCGGCTGCCATATTTTTCGGATCTGTCATAAAAATAGGATCGTAATAACAACCTACTAAAGCTATCAACCTCTAATTGACTCGGTATTTACGCTTATAATTGAGGGATTTTATGCTCAAAACTTAAGTTTTTTACGCTCCACCTGGAGATGCGTCCACCAGTGAACAACATGCCAGATTTTTTACGCAGTGTAAGGAATTGCATAAATACCTACACCGTGTAGTATAATTTGTTTCAGTATACATCATAAACTAGTTCTAATGCGTTTAGTTGCATGGCTGTTGGAGGGATCCTATATTTATGAAGGAAATAAAACATTAAATGTGATTTTTTGTTTCTATGCACGCAATTCATTTCCTTTCATTGCACATTCTTTCCATCATAAATTCGTGTGCATGCAGCCTGTAGCAGATTTTTACGCAGTATACCGAATTGCATAATTATCTACACAGTGTAGCATATTTAGTATCAGTATATAGCATAAGATGGTCATTACGAGTTTTAGTTGCATGTCTGTTGCAGCGATCCTAAATTTATGGAGGAAATAAAGCATTTAAAATAGAAACTGTCACACATATCTTTCCTAAATTTACGCGCATGCAAGGGAACGTGTTTGACTCATGCATGCATTTTGCCATAATTTTAGGATATGTATAACCGCATGCATGCGACTGCCATGTTTTTCGGATCTGCCATAAAAATAGGATCGTAATAACAACCTACTAGAGCTATCAACCTCTTACATTGGCTCGGTATATACGCTTATAATTGAGGGATTTTATGCTCAAAACTTAAGGTTATTACGCTCCAACCCGGAGGTGCGTCCACCAGTGAACAACATGCCAGATTTTTTATGCAGTGTAACGAATTGCATAAATACCTACACCATGTAGTATAATTTGTATCAGTATATATCATAAACTAGATTTAATGTGTTTTAGCTGCATGGCTGTTGGAGGGATCTTATATTTATGAAGGAAATAAAACATTAAATACGATTTTTTGTTTCTATGCGTGTAATTCATTTCCTTTCATTGCACATTATTTTTATCATAAATTCGTGTGCATGCAGCTGGTAACAGATTTTTACGCAGTATATCGAATTGCATAATTATTAACACAGTGTAGCATATTTAGTCTCAGTATATATCATAAAATAGTCCTTACGCGTCTAGCTGCATGGCTGTTGCAGCGATCCTAAATTTATGGAGGAAATAAAGGATTTTAAAAACAGGAACTGCCGCACATATCTTTCCTAAATTTATGCGCATGCATTGGATCGTGTTTGACTCATGCATGCATTCCTTTTTTTGCGCTAACAGACGTGGGGCAGGTGGCGCACCCGACAGCCTGTTTGGGCGCGCTGGTTAAACCAGTTTGCAGGGGTGGTCGGCCTGGGCTTCCTTTAACTATTGGAAGCCCAGGGCTCCCGTTATACCAGCCCTATATATATATATATATATATATATATATATATATATATATATATATATATATATATATATATATATATATATATATATATATATATATATATATATATATTGTATATTAGGAGCCCTGGGCTTCCAATAACTAAAGGAAGCCCGGGCCAGACAGTGCAATCCGGTCGAGCCGGACCACATCCGGACGTCTACAAAACAGGACCCGGAGTGCTAGGGTTCAGTTTTTCACGCCCCATCTCGATTCATTAGCGACGACGGTTGCCCGATAGCGCGCGCGGCGGTGGCCGTGGTTCCCCGACCTCGACATGCGGTGGCGGCGGTTCCTAGGCCGGCGGTAGCGGCCCCCGATCCAGAGGGCGAGCGGCGGCGGATCCCAGGCCGGTGGCCGCAACTCCATTACCTCGACGCGCGGTGGCGGAGGTTTCTCGATCCGCAGCGAGGCCCTTGTGCAGGCAAGCGGCGGCGTCCCCGAAGCCCCGAGGAGGCGGCACTTCCAAGGCCGGCGAGCAAGCGACGCCCGTCGACATGCGAGTAGCGACGGCGACGCATGAGGCGCGATGTTCGAGCGAGCGACGTCACGGAAGGGGCGAGATGCGCGCAGCGATGATCGCGCGTGACATCCTCTGATCCGGCGTATTTTTTCTTTTCGTTTATTGTGTTTTATGCCTACCACATGTATTATTTACGCTAAAAACTGTATGATTTTATGCTTTAACACAGATTTCGTATATCAGTTTACTGCATGCACATTGGAAAGGCAATTCCTTGATTTATGTTGTTCTTAATTTGCGCGCATGCAATGGAAACTCCCACGATTTTGCCATATTTTTTGGATCTGTATAAAAATAGAAACCGCATGCATGCGGCTGCCATATTTTTCGGATCTGTCATAAAAATAGGATCGTAATAACAACCTACTAAAGCTATCAACCTCTAATTGACTCGGTATTTACGCTTATAATTGAGGGATTTTATGCTCAAAACTTAAGTTTTTTACGCTCCACCCGGAGATGCGTCCACCAGTGAACAACATGCCAGATTTTTTACGCAGTGTAAGGAATTGCATAAATACCTACACCGTGTAGTATAATTTGTTTCAGTATACATCATAAACTAGTTCTAATGCGTTTAGTTGCATGGCTGTTGGAGGGATCCAATATTTATGAAGGAAATAAAACATTAAATGTGATTTTTTGTTTCTATACATGCAATTCATTTCCTTTCATTGCACATTCTTTCCATCATAAATTCGTGTGCATGCAGCCTGTAACAGATTTTTACGCAGTATACCGAATTGCATAATTATCTACACAGTGTAGCATATTTAGTATCAGTATATAGCATAAAATGGTCATTACGAGTTTTAGTTGCATGTCTGTTGCAGCGATCCTAAATTTATGGAGGAAATAAAGCATTTAAAATAGAAACCGCCACACATATCTTTTCTAAATTTACGCGCATGCAAGGGAACGTGTTTGACTCATGCATGCATTTTGCCATAATTTTAGGATATGTATAACCGCATGCATGCGACTGCCATGTTTTTCGGATCTGCCATAAAAATAGGATCGTAATAACAACCTACTAGAGCTATCAACCTCTCACATTGGCTCGGTATATACGCTTATAATTGAGGGATTTTATGCTCAAAACTTAAAGTTATTACGCTCCAACCCGGAGGTGCGTCCACCAGTGAACAACATGCCAGATTTTTTATGCAGTGTAACGAATTGCATAAATACCTACACCATGTAGTATAATTTGTATCAGTATATATCATAAACTAGATTTAATGTGTTTTAGCTGCATGACCGTTGGAGGGATCTTATATTTATGAAGGAAATAAAACATTAAATACGATTTTTTGTTTCTATGCGTGTAATTCATTTCCTTTCATTGCACATTATTTTTATCATAAATTCTTGTGCATGCAGCTGGTAACAGATTTTTATGCAGTATATCGAATTGCATAATTATTAACACAGTGTAGCATATTTAGTCTCAGTATATATCATAAAATGATCCTTACGCGTCTAGCTGCATGGCTGTTGCAGCGATCCTAAATTTATGGAGGAAATAAAGGATTTTAAAAACAGGAACTGCCGCACATATCTTTCCTAAATTTATGCGCATGCATTGGATCGTGTTTGACTCATGCATGCATTCCTTTTTTTGCGCTAACAGACGTGGGGCAGGTGGCGCACCCGACAGCCTGTTTGGGCGCGCTGGTTGAACCAGTTTGCAGGGGTGGTCGGCCTGGGCTTCCTTTAACTATTGGAAGCCCAGGGCTCCCGTTATACCTGCCCTATATATATATATATATATATATATATATATATATATATATATATATATATATATATATATATTCACCTTTAATAACGTACTCGCTCGGTGCACATGTTTTAGTCGTTTTGAATTTGTCCTAAGTCAATCACTATCAACTTTGATCGATTATACCGGATATTTCATAAGGTTTTACAACATAAAAATAAAATTACTAGATCCATCATGACTTGAACTGACGTAATATATAATTCTTTTAGTTTAAAGTAATTTAATTATATATATTGTTAGTCAAAGTTTAAATAGTTTGACTTAAGATAAACCTAAAACAACTAATTGATGTGGACAACCTAGTAGAAAAGAGCTCAAAGCCTGCGACACCCATAAATTATCACTGGCGGTTTCATTTACCGCGCGTCAGTAAAAAAACCAGGTGGACCCGGCTTGGGAACCGCCAGTGGAAACCTATTTCCACTGGCGGTTATCTTAACACAACCGCCAGTGTAAATATCCTATTTCCACTGGCAGTTGTGTTAAGATAACCGCCAGTGGAAATAGGTTTTCACTGGCGATTTTTCAAGCCAACCGTCAATGAGCTATGTGTTATAAATACCCCTCTTCTTCCCCCCGACAGGAGCTGTATGCTCGCAGCAAACTTCCATTGGAGGCGATTTTGGAGGTCCAGATTTCACAAAATACAAGGGGGGAGGTTTTGGTCTTCATTTTTTGGAAGAAGGTGGATAAGAAAGGTTGGTTTATGTTTCTTTGTCAATTTTTGTTCATTCTTGCTCAATTTTAGCCACATTTTGAATCTAGGGTTTTACATGTGAGAGAGAAGAGTATAGCTAGGTTATTTTCTCTATTTCCTCAAATGAGGTTGCTTAAGATGGTTAGATTTTGTCTATTCCCTCTCCTTTTTCATGTTTAGTTCTCAAATCAGTTTATCCATGATATATATTTAGTTGCTTAATAAATGGTGAATGTGTTGTATGGAGAGGGAGGATGATAAGTTTGGTAATTAAGATTGTTTTTATTAATTGTTATGAAAGGTTGGTTTAATTATATTTCAATTGCCAATTATTGTTCATTTTTGCTCAATTTTAACTACATTTTGAAACTAGGCTTTCACCATGTGTTACAGATAGGTTTGGGTATTAAGATTTTTGTTTATTAGTTGCTAGGAAAGTTTGGCTTATGTTTTTTTTGCCAAATTTTCTTCATTTTTCCTCCATTTTAGCCACATTTTGGATCTAGGGTTTCACCATGTGTTAGAGATAAAGTAGTTAGGTTGCCTAATCGATCCAACCGCCTATGACCTTTGTTGTATAAATACCCCTTCATCCTTCCCGACAAAAACTGTGTAGCTCGCGCGCAGCCCAACTTTTATTGGAAGGCCAGATTTCACAAAATACAAGGGGGAGGTTTTGATCTTTATTTTTTGGAAGAAGGTCGCTAAGAAAGGTTGTTCATGTTTCTTTTGCCAATTTTCTTTATCCATGATATATTTAGTTGTTAGGAAATATTGGTATATGTTTCTCTTGCCAATTTGTGTTCTTGTGTGTTTTATGTTACTTTTTTTACAAGTGATGATGGATAGGATATCCTGGATGTATAACTTATCAAGGCTAGATCCATCATACATATCTGAGGTTCATAAGTTTATTGTTGTCGCTACAAACCATGCTTGGAGAACAAAGACAAAGCACATATATTGTCCATGCATGGACTGCAAAAATGTTGTTGTATTTGATGACACAGAACAAATCATATCTCATCTGGTATGCCGAGGATTTGTGAAGGATTACATAATTTAGACAAAGCATGGAGAGGGTAGCTCTTCACCTTATACAGCTGGAAACCCTGCGAACATCGACGACAGCTTTTAGTTCGTTCATGAGACACAACAACCTCTTCCACAGAGCGAACATGTAGTGCCAAATGTTACTGATTATGGTTACGCTAGAGGAAATGAACATGAAAGAAGCAGAAGAGCCTTTGTACGACGAGTCTAAGGGTTGTACCAAAGAGTTCACGACGCTCTGGTCTGTGTTAAAGCTGTTGATGTTAAAAGCTAGATATGGTTTGTCTGATGCTAGCTTCGATGCGTTCTTGAGTATTGTCGCAGACATGCTTCCAAAGGAGAACAAAGTGCCTGCTAACACGTACTATGCAAAGAAACTAATCAGTCCACTCACTATGGGCGTGGAGAAGATCCACACGTGTAGAAATCACTATATCCTTTATCGAGGTGATGATTATAAAGACTTGGAGAGCTGCCCAAAGTGTGGTGCAAGTAGGTACAAGACGAATAAAGACTATTGAGAGGAAGAGTGTGTTGCATCTGTGTCTAAAGGGAAGAAGCGAAAGAAAGCCAAAAAGAAGACTTCAAAATCCACGAGCAAAGAAAAAGAAGAAGTAGACTATTATGCGCTCAAAAAGATTCCTGCTTTGGTGATGTGGTACCTCCCCGTCGTCGATCGATTGAGGTGTTTGTTTGCTAACCCTGAGGATGCCAAACTTATGAGCTGGCATGCTTCTGATGAGCACAAAAATGATGGGAAGCTTCGACATCCAGCCGATGGGAAGCAGTGGCAAGATTTCAATGAGAACCACCGAGACTTTGCCGATGAACTAAGAAATGTTAGGTTCGCACTGAGTACTGATGGAATGAATCCATTTGCTGAAAGGAGCAGCAAGCATAGCACATGGCCAGTGATCCTCACCATATACAACCTTCCTTCATGGTTGATGCAGAAACGGAAGTACATTTTGCTAACCATCCTTATTTCTGGACCTACACAACCTGGAGTTGATATGGATGTATTTTTAGAGCCCTTAATGGAGGATATGAAAATATTGTGGGTGACGGGTGTTCAAATGTTGGATGAGTATCGTAAAGATTCATTCACGCTAAGAGCAATTATTTTTGTTACGATCAATGATTACCCTGCACTCTTCACATTATCAGGCCAGTTTAAGGGAAAGGTTGGCTGCACAGTATGCATTGATGGAACTGCTTACGTGTCCCTTACTGCATCTAAGAAGATAGTGTACATGAGGCACAGACGCTTTTTATTGGAAGGACACAGGTACCGCATGCGAAAGATGGATAAGTACTTTGACAATAATGGTGAACTACGTTCTACTGCTCCATCGGGTAACAATAGAGGTCATAGAGTTTTTGAAATAGTCAGGAATATCAAGTTTGTTTTCGGGAAGAAGACAAAAGACGGAAAAACAAGGAAGGATGCCAAACCAGCTCCGGGGGCTATATTCAAGAAAAAGTCTATTTTCTTCGAGTACTTGCCTTACTGGAAAGAGTTAGATGTGCGACATGTGATCGATGGTATGCATGTTCAGAAGAACGTGTTTGAAAGCATAATTGGCACCTTGCTAGACATAAAGGGCAAAACAAAAGAAGGGCTCAATTCACGCATGGACTTGGTAAATTTAGGCATAAAAAGGAACTACATCCTGTTCTTCAAGAAAATGGGAAGTACCATCTCCCAGCAACAAGCTACAATCTCAATGTAGATGAGAAACATGTGATGTGTGTTTGGCTTAAGAATTTGAAAGTCCCATCCGGATTCTGCTCTAGCATACAGAGTATTGTATCAATGAAAGACCTTATAGTCACCAACTACAACTCACATGATTGTCATATCATGCTGACTACATTCCTACCTATTGCCATCAGGGCTATAAATCCTTTGTTTTTAAAGATGGCAATCACACGGTTGTGCTACTTTTTCAACAGAATTTCACAAAAGGTAATTGACCGTGATGAGTTGGCATCTCTTCAGGAATTCGCAGTGGAGACAATATCACAGTTTGAGATGTGTTTCCCTCCATCGTTCTTTGATATTATGGTGCACCTTGTGGTGCACTTGGTGCCACAAATAGAGGCATTGGGTCCTATGTACTTGCATGAAATGTGGACGTACGAGCTTTTCATGTCAATACTGAATGGCTATGTATCAACCTATGCTCGTCCCGAGGCATCCATGATAGAGGGGTACTGTACCGAAGAGGCCATTGAGTCCAGAGGTCCATTTTGCAATAGTATCCTAAAAGACCAGGTTGCAATAGGTCTACCTCTGTCACGACACGAGGGTAGATTGTATGGAAGCGGGAGGATGGGACGGAAATCTTTCATCCCACTAGATTACAATACAGTACTTGAGGCACATCACAGCATCCTACATCAGCTAGCGATAATAGAGCCATTTATCCAACAACACATCAATGAGCTTCACGAGCAAAATCCTGGGCATACGGCTGATTGGGTAATGAAGCAACATAAGCAGCGGTTCAACACATGGCTAATGGTGAAGGACATTTGAGAGCACCTAGAGGGGGGTGAATAGGTGATCCTGTAACACTTCAAAAACTTAAGCCACAAAACTTGGTTACTTGTTAGCACAGTAATATGCCAAGTGGCTAGAGAAGGATCTCAACACAACACAATAACCAAGAGATATCAATCATAGAGATGGCATAGTGGTTATCCCGTGGTTTGGCCAGGACCAACGCTTGCCTACTCCACGTTGTGGCGTCCCAACGGACGAGGGTTGCAATCAACCCCTCTCAAGTGGTCCAAAGACCAACTTGAATACCACGGTGTTGCTTTGCTTCTCTTAATCCCGTTTGCGAGGAATCTCCACAGCTTGGAGCCTCTCGCCCTTACACAAGATGTTCACGAAGAATCACAGAGCAAGGGAGGGATTAGCAACTCACACACGACACAAAGATCACAGCGAATACGCACACGCAAAACCCAGACTTGAGCTCAAGAGACTAGCACACTAGAACGGAGCTCAAATCACTAAAATGTCGAACAAGTGTGCGAGAATGAAGTGTGAGTGATCAATGATGCTCAAAGGATGCTTCGTGTACTCCTCCATGCGCCTAGGGGTCCCTTTTATAGCCCCAAGGCAGCTAGGAGCCGTTGGGAGCAATCTTGGAAGGCAGATCTTGCCTTCTGTCGACTGGCGCACCGGACAGTCCGGTGCACACCGGACACTGTCCGGTGCCCGATTTCCTTCCTTAAATAACAAAGCCGACCGTTGGCAGCCTGAGAGCCGTTGGCGCACCGGACATGTCCGGTGCACACCGGACAGTCCGGTGCCGTCTTCTAGCCGTTGGCTCGGCCACGTGTCCCGCGCAGATTGCGCGGCCGACCGTTGGCCCGGCCGACCGTTGGCTCACCGGACAGTCCGGTGCGCACCGGACAGTCCGGTGAATTTTAGCCGTACATCGCCGGTGAATTCCCGAGAGCAGCCACTTCGCTCGAGCCAGCCTGACGCACCGGACACTGTCCGGTGCTTGCAGACTCAGCAGATTCTTGGCTGCTCGAGCCAAGATATTTCCAATTGGATTTTTCCTGTTTCCAGCACTTAGACACAATACATTAGTCCATAAAACAATGTACTAAGTCTGAGAAACATACCTTAATTCTTGATTTGTACCTTGTCCACCTTTTTACACTTAGGCACTTGTGTTGGACACTAAATCACCAAAATACTTAGAAATGGCCCAAGGGCACATTTCCCTTTCAATCTCCCCCTTTTTGGTGATTTATGCCAACACAACATAAAGCAAGTAGAACAAGTACAAAATCAAATCAAATAAGAACTCAAAATTGTTTTGATTCAATTTTGACATATATGGATCACTCTATGCCACCACTTGGTTTGTTTTTGCAAATCAAACTCAAATTTCTATCTCTAAGTCAAACACACATGTTAAGACATAAAGAGAGTCATTCTAAGAGAAATTGACTTAAGATTTCAAAAACTCCCCCTTGTTCCCATAATCAATACTTCTCCCCACAAGAAGCCAACTTTTGACAAGAGAGACAACAAAAGAGTTTTGACAAACCAAAAGCTCTATTCTACTATTTTCAAAATCTCTCAAGTGGTAGCTGATCCATTTATCGCTTTGGCCTTTATTTTCTCCCCCTTTGGCATCAAGCACCAAAACGGGATCAATCTTGGCCCTTTAACCCCATTGCCTCACCAAAATCTTCAAATAAGAACACAAAGGCAATAAGAGTATGAAGATGAACTTGGAAAAGTTACTCTTTTCATCGGAGTGCAGTGGAAGTCTTGCATGGTCCAAGTCCACCTTTTCCCTTTCAATTTTCCTTGGAGACTAAAACAACGAAACTCAAGTACATGGTTAGTCTCAAAGGGTCAAGTTGTAGCACAGCTCCCCCTAAATATGTGCATTACTTGCAAACAGGACTTGTGAGGTCCAGGGAGTGTTTGTACAACTTGAGCACCACAATAAGCAACAAAATGCAGAATGAATATGATCAAAGGCATAAACACATGTATGCTACATTTCAATCCAAGTTCCGCGAATCTAAGATATTGAGCTCACTACGCAGCCTGCAAAAGGTCTTCTCATCTAGAGGCTTGGTAAAGATATCGGCTAGCTGGTTCTCGGTGCTAACATGAAACACTTCGATATCTCCCTTTTGCAGGTGGTCTCTCAAAAAGTGATGCCGGATGTCAATGTGCTTTGTGCGGCTGTGCTCAACAGGATTTTCCGCTATTCGGATAGCACTCTCATTGTCACATAGGAGTGGGACTTTGCTCAGATTGTAGCCAAAGTCCCTGAGGGTTTGCCTCATCCAAAGTAGTTGCGCACAACATTGTCCTACGGCAACGTACTCGGCCTCAGCGGTGGATAGGGCAACGGAGGTTTGTTTCTTAGAGTTCCATGACACCAGGGACCTTCCTAAGAATTGGCATGTCCCCGATGTACTCTTCTTATCGACCTTACATCCAGCATAGTCGGAATCTGAGTACCCAATCAAGTCAAAGTTAGACCCCTTTGGATACCAGATCCCAAAGCAAGGCGTAGCGACTAAATATCGAAGAATTTGCTTCACAGCCACTAAGTGACACTCCTTCGGATCGAATTGAAATCTAGCACACATGCATACGCTAAGCACAATATCCGGTCTACTAGCACATAAATAAAGCAAAGAACCTATCATGGACCGGTATGCTTTTTGATCAACGGACTTACCTCCTTTGTTGAGGTCGGTGTGTCCGTCGATTCCCATTGGCGTCTTTGCGGGCTTGGCGTCCTTCATCCCAAACCTCTTTAGCAAATCTTGTGTGTACTTCGTTTGGGAGATGAAGGTGTCGTCCTTGAGTTGCTTCACTTGGAACCCAAGAAAGTAGGTCAACTCGCCCATCATCGACATCTCGAATTTCTGCGTCATCACCCTGCTAAACTCTTCACAAGACTTTTGGTTAGTAGAACCAAATATTATGTCGTCGACATAAATTTGGCACACAAAAAGATCACCATCGCAAGTCTTAGTAAAAAGAGTTGGATCGGCTTTCCCAACCATGAAAGCATTAGCAATTAAAAAGTCTCTAAGGCATTCATACCATGCTCTTGGGGCTTGCTTAAGTCCATAGAGCGCCTTAGAGAGCTTACACACGTGGTCGGGGTACCGTTCATCCTCAAAGCCAGGGGGCTGCTCCACGTACACCTCCTCCTTGATCGGCCCGTTGAGGAAAGCGCTCTTCACATCCATTTGGTACAACCTGAAAGAATGGTGAGCGGCATATGCTAGCAAGATACGAATTGATTCTAGCCTAGCCACAGGAGCAAAAGTCTCCTCAAAGTCCAAACCTGCGACTTGGGCATAACCTTTTGCCACAAGTCGAGCCTTGTTCCTCGTCACCACCCCGTGCTCGTCCTGTTTGTTGCGAAACACCCACTTGGTTCCCACAACATTTTGCTTGGGACGAGGCACCAGTGTCCAAACTTCGTTGCGCTTGAAGTTTTTGAGTTCCTCCTGCATGGCCAACACCCAGTCCGGATCTAGCAAGGCCTCTTCTACCCTGAAAGGCTCAATAGAAGAGACAAAAGAGTAATGCTCACAAAAATTAACTAATCTTGAGCGAGTAGTTACTCCCTTGCTAATATCACCCAATATCTGGTCGACGGGATGATCCCTTTGAATCGTCGCTCGAACTTGGGTTGGAGGTGCCTGAGATGCTTCTTCCTCTTGAACTTCCTGTGCTCCCCCTTGATCATGTGCCTCCACTTGAGGTACCTGTTCGTCATCTTGGGTTGGGGGATGCATCATAGTTGAGGAAGACGGTTGATCTTGCTCCAAATGTTCCTGAGGCCGTACATCTCCAATCGCCATGGTGCGCATCGCGGCCGTTGGAACGTCTTCTTCATCTACATCATCAAGATCAACAACTTGCTCTCTTGGAGAGCCATTAGTCTCATCAAATACAACGTCGCTAGAGACTTCAACCAAACCCGATGATTTGTTGAAGACCCTATACGCCTTTGTATTTGAATCATAACCTAATAGAAACCCTTCTACGGCTTTGGGAGCAAATTTGGAATTCCTACCCTTCTTCACTAGAATGTAGCATTTACTCCCAAAAACACGAAAATACGATACATTAGGTTTGTTACCGGTTAGCAGCTCATACGACGTCTTCTTGAGGAGGCGGTGAAGGTAGACCCTGTTGATGGCGTGGCAAGCCGTGTTCACGGCTTCCGACCAAAAGCACTCGGGGGTCTTGAATTCTCCAAGCATAGTCCTCGCCATATCTATGAGCGTCCTGTTCTTCCTCTCTACCACACCATTTTGCTGAGGTGTGTAGGGAGCGGAGAACTCGTGCTTGATCCCCTCCTCCTCAAGAAACTCCTCCACTTGAAGGTTCTTGAATTCGGACCCGTTGTCGCTCCTTATCTTCTTCACCTTGAGCTCAAACTCATTTTGAGCTCTCCTTAGGAAGCGCTTAAGGGTTCCTTGGGTTTCAGACTTATCCTGCAAAAAGAACACCCAAGTGAAACGGGAAAAGTCATCAATGATAACTAGACCATACTTACTTCCTCCTATGCTCAGATAGGCGACGGGTCCGAAGAGGTCCATATGTAGCAGCTCCAGGGGTCTTGATGTTGTCATCACATTTTTGGTGTGATGAGAGCCTCCCACCTGTTTCCCTGCTTGACAAGCTGCACAAGGTCTATCTTTTTTGAAATGAACATTGGTTAGACCTATCACGTGTTCTCCCTTTAGAAGCTTGTGGAGGTTCTTCATCCCCACATGTGCTAAGCGGCGATGCCACAGCCAGCCCATGCAAGTCTTAGCCATTAAGCATGCATCTAGACCAGCCTCTTCTTTTGCAAAATCAACTAAGTAAAGCTTGCCGTCTAGTACACCCTTAAAAGCTAGTGAACCATCACATCTTCTAAAGACAGACACATCTACATTTGTAAACAAACAGTTATATCCCATATTGCATAATTGACTAACAGATAGCAAATTATATCCCAGAGACTCTACTAAAAACACATTAGAGATAGAGTGCTCATTTGAGATTGCAATTTTACCTAACCCTTTTACCTTGCCTTGATTCCCATCACCGAATATTATTGAATCTTGGGAATCTTTATTCTTGACGTAGGAGGTGAACATCTTCTTCTCCCCCGTCATATGGTTTGTGTATCCGCTGTCAATAATCTAGCTTGAACCCCCGGATGCATAAACCTGCAAGGCAAATTTAGGCTTGGGTCTTAGGTACCCAACTCATGTTGGGTCCTGCAAGGTTAGCACAAATATCCTTAGGGACCCAAATGCAAGTTTTGTCTCCCTTGCATCTTGCCCCTAATTTTCTAGCAACTATCTTCCTATCCTTTCTACAAATAGCAAAAGAAGCATTTAAAGCATGATATATTGTAGAAGGTTCATTAACTTTCCTAGGAACATTAACGACATTTCTCCTAGGCATATTATGAATAACATTTCTCCTACCAACATTTCTATCATGCACATAAGAAGAACTAGAAGCAACCATGGCATGAGAATCAAAGGCATTATATACATTACAACTCCTATAAGCATTTCTAGGTTGTCTTCTATCATAGTACATAAAGGCATGGTTCTTTTGCACACTACTAGCCATAGGGGCCTTCCCTTTCTCCTTGGCGGAGATGGGAACCTTATGGCTTGTCAAGTTCTTGGCTTCCCTCTTGTAGCCAAGTCCATCCTTAATTGAGGGGTGTCTACCAATCGTGTAGGTATCCCTTGCAAATTTTAGCTTGTCAAATTCATTCTTGCTAGTCTTAAGTTGGGCATTAAGACTAGCTAATTCATCATTTAATTTGGAAATTGAAACTAAATGATCACTACAAGCATCAATGTCAAAATCTTTACACCTATTACAAGTTTCAACAATTTCTACACAAGAATTAGATTTACTAGCTACTTCTAGTTTAGCATTTAAATCATCATTAAAACTTTTTAACTTAGCAATAGTTTCATGACAAGAAGATAATTCACTAGAGAGCATTTCATTCCTCTTAACTTCTAGAGCAAGAGATTTCTGTGCTTCTACAAATTTGTCATGTTCTTCGTACAACAAATCCTCTTGTTTTTCTAAAAGCATATTCTTGTCATTCAAGGCATCAATTAATTCATTAATTTTGTCTACCTTGGTTCTATCTAATCCCTTGAATAAGCATGAGTAATCTATCTCATCATCATCACTAGACCCATCTTCACTCGAAGAAGCATAAGTACTAGTATGAGTGCTTACTTTCTTCTCTCTTGCCATGAGGCAAGTGTGACGCTCGTTGGGGAAGAGGGATGACTTGTTGAAGGCGGTGGCGGCGAGTCCTTCATTGTCAGAGTCGGAGGAGGAACAATTCGAATCCCACTCCTTTCTGATATGTGCCTCGCCCTTGGCCTTCTTGTAATGCTTCCTTTTCTCCCTCTTGTTCCCTTGGTCCTGATCACTATCATTGTCGGGACAGTTAGCAATAAAATGACCAAGCTTACCGCATTTGAAGCATGAGCGCTTCCCCTTGGCTTTGGTCTTGCTTGGCTGCCCCTTGCGACCTTTAAGCGCCGTCTTGAAGCGCTTAATGATGAGGGCCATCTCCTCATCATTGAGTCCGGCCGCCTCAACTTGTGCCACCTTGCTTGGTAGCGCCTCCTTGCTCCTTGTTGCCTTGAGAGCAATGGGTTGAGGCTCATGACTAGGACCGTTCAATGCGTCGTCCACGTATCTTGCCTCCTTGATCATCATTCGCCCGCTTACGAACTTCCCAAGAACTTCTTCGGGCGACATCTTGGTGTACCTGGGATTTTCACGTATATTGTTCACCAAATGAGGATCAAGAACGGTAAATGACCTTAGCATTAGGCGGACGACGTCGTGGTCCGTCCATCGCGTGCTCCCGTAGCTCCTTATTTTGTTGATAAGGGTCTTGAGCCGGTTGTATGTTTGTGTCGGCTCCTCGCCCCTTATCATCGCGAACCGTCCAAGCTCGCCCTCCACCAACTCCATTTTGGTGAGCAAGGTGACGTCGTTTCCCTCATGAGAGATCTTGAGGGTGTCCCAGATCTGCTTGGCATTGTCCAAGCCGCTCACCTTGTGATACTCGTCCCTGCACAAAGAGGCTAGCAACACAGTAGTAGCTTGTGCATTTTTATGAATCTGTTCATTAATAAACACAGGGCTATCCGAGCTATCAAATTTCATTCCACTTTCCACAATCTCCCAAATGCTTGGATGGAGAGAAAACAGGTGAGTACGCATTTTGTGGCTCCAAAATCCGTAATCCTCTCCATCAAAGTGAGGGGGCTTGCCAAGTGGAATGAGGAGCAATTGAGCATTTGAACTATGCGGGATGCGTGAATAATCGAAAGAAAAGTTTGAGTTAACCGTCTTTCGTCTATCGTAGTCATCGTCGTCCTTTTGGGAGGAGGAAGATTCGTCGCTGTCGTAGTAGACAATTTCCTTGATGCGCCTTGTCTTCTTCTTCCTCCCGTCTTTTCTTTTGTGGCCCGAGCCTGAGTCGGTGGGCCTGTCATCATTGAGCTCGTTGACGAAGGACTCCTTCTCCTTGTCGTTGATCACCATCCCCTTGCCTTTAGGATCCATCTCTTCAGGCGGTTAGTCCCTTTCTTGAAGAGAACGGCTCCAATACCAATTGAGAGCACCTAGAGGGGGGGTGAATAGGTGATCCTGTAACACTTCAAAAACTTAAGCCACAAAACTTGGTTACTTGTTAGCACAGTAATATGCCAAGTGGCTAGAGAAGGATCTCAACACAACACAATAACCAAGAGATATCAATCACAGAGATGGCACAGTGGTTATCCCGTGGTTCGGCCAGGACCAACGCTTGCCTACTCCACGTTGTGGCGTCCCAACGGACGAGGGTTGCAATCAACCCCTCTCAAGTGGTCCAAAGACCAACTTGAATACCACGGTGTTGCTTTGCTTCTCTTAATCCCGTTTGCGAGGAATCTCCACAGCTTGGAGCCTCTCGCCCTTACACAAGATGTTCACGAAGAATCACAGAGCAAGGGAGGGATTAGCAACTCACACACGACACAAAGATCACAGCGAATACGCACACGCAAAACCCAGACTTGAGCTCAAGAGACTAGCACACTAGAACGGAGCTCAAATCACTAAAATGTCGAACAAGTGTGCGAGAATGAAGTGTGAGTGATCAATGATGCTCAAAGGATGCTTCGTGTACTCCTCCATGCGCCTAGGGGTCCCTTTTATAGCCCCAAGGCAGCTAGGAGCCGTTGGGAGCAATCTTGGAAGGCAGATCTTGCCTTCTGTCGACTGGCGCACCGGACAGTCCGGTGCACACCGGACACTGTCCGGTGCCCAATTTCCTTCCTTAAATAACAAAGCCGACCGTTGGCAGCCTGAGAGCCGTTGGCGCACCGGACATGTCTGGTGCACACCGGACAGTCCGGTGCCGTCTTCTAGCCGTTGGCTCGGCCACGTGTCCCGCGCAGATTGCGCGGCCGACCGTTGGCCCGGCCGACCGTTGGCTCACCGGACAGTCCGGTGCGCACCGGACAGTCCGGTGAATTTTAGTCGTACGTCGTCGGTGAATTCCCGAGAGCAGCCACTTCGCTCGAGCCAGCCTGACGCACCGGACACTGTCCGGTGCACCACCGGACAGTCTGGTGCTTGCAGACTCAGCAGATTCTTGGCTGCTCGAGCCAAGATATTTCCAATTGGATTTTTCCTGTTTCCAGCACTTAGACACAATACATTAGTCCATAAAACAATGTACTAAGTCTGAGAAACATACCTTAATTCTTGATTTGTACCTTGTCCACCTTTTTACACTTAGGCACTTGTGTTGGACACTAAATCACCAAAATACTTAGAAATGGCCCAAGGGCACATTTCCCTTTCAACATTCCACGTGGAGAAACAATAGAAGAACAAACCATCAAGGGGTTGGCATTTGGACCATCACGCCAGGTCACAACATGGCAAACCTATGACATTAGTGGATTCACATTTTCTACCAAGTCCAAGGACAAAAAGAGCATGTCACAAAACAGTGGTGTTCGATGCGAGGCCATAGATGATGAAACTGGTGAGATTATTACATATTTTGGCTTTATAGAGGACATGTGGGAACTATACTATGGTACATTTCAGATCTCGGTTTTCTGATGTCAATGGGTTGAAGACAAACATGTCACGGTAGACAACTATGGGGTCAGAGTTCTTGATCTAAGTAAGGTAGGTTACAAAGATGACCCATGGATCCTTGCTAATCGTGTTGCACAGGTCTTCTATGCTGAACAGATCATTTCTAACAATGAGAAGAAAAGCACCGACAACCCGAAGCATGTAGTTTTTCCTAGAAAACAACAAGCTATAGGAGTTGATGGTGTATCTGATTTAGAGGATTTTAACCAGTTCAACGACATGTCTCTTTTCATAGACCATCCAACCAAGATAAGGAACGTTGAGCGAAGCATCCCACGCAATTCGATGCCCTGGGTACGCCATGATGGACAAGGCAGAACAATAGCTCCCTAGATTATATAGTTGTCATGTAATTGATTATTGTTAGGACATGTCATGTAATTGATTATTGTTAGTGATAAACCGAAGCATGTAATTTTACACGACTTTCTAGTGACTTTATAGAGAGGAGAGGGAGAGGGAGAGGGAGAGAGAGCTATTGTTGCCAATGCGCTCGGAGCAGGTCCAACACTTACCGTCTGTGCGGATGCAGCACTTTGCACATCCAGAATGCCCATCCTTCAACGCGTCCTTCTCCATGGATAGTGTCACAGTCGCCTCTTCCTCATCCTCCAACCCCGCCTCTTCCTCATCCTCCACCACCACCTTGGCTTTCTTTGGAGTGCCGCCGTTAGAGGAAGTCGTGGTCTTTTTCCCGGTCATGGTTTATCACCTAGAACGCGAGGTAAAATAAAACAGGGAGGACTATTCGACTAATATATATATCAAGCAGTAAGAAACAAGCATCTTCAAAGAACATGCTGTGAAAGAACTTGGAAAGATGTTTACCAGATCTGATACTTGTGAAAGAACTTCACACCAATGGTGACGAGAGACGCGAAGCCAGGAGACGACGTAGTATTTAAACACTGCAAGAACGAGCATTCTAGTGACTTTCTAGAGAAGAGAGAGAGAGGGAGAGAGGGAGAGAGAGGAGAGAGAGATAGGAGAAAGAGAGAAGAGAGAAAGGAGAGAGAGGAGAGAGAGAGGAGAGAGAGGGAGAGATAGAGGAGGGAGAGGAGGGAGAGAGAGGAGGGAGAGGGGAGAGAGAGGAGCTAGGGAGAGGTGAGAGAGGAGAGAGAGAGGAGAGGAGAGAGAGAGGAGAGAGAGGAGGGAGAGAAGTAATATATAAATATATATATTATGTATACTAAATATATATATATTTATATATTTAATATGTATACAAATTTATATACTTAATATATGAATATATCATAAAAAATAATATACTAAAAATATTACTGCTGGCGGTTCACAATGAAAACTGCCAGTAGAAATGGCCTCCACAGTCTGTGGAAGGCATTTCTACTGGCGGTTCTCGATGACAACCGCCAGTGGAAATGATTTCTACTGGCGGTTGTCATTGTCAACCGCCAGTAGAAATATCTCCTATATAAAGGAGCGCGCGCGGGGCCGAAAATTTCACTAAGTCTTTGGCGCCCAGTCTTTTACACTTCCCGTCGTCAAGCTGCCGAAATTTTGCCCCAGCGATCTTCTCTATCGTGCGCCACCGTCGTCCCCGCGCCGTAGGTACGTTCTCCTCTCTCTCTCTCTCTCTCTCTCTCTCTCTCTCTCTCCCTTCTTCGACTTCGATCGCTCGGGCACGCCGCCGCCGCCGCGCACGCGCCGCCACCGCGCGCGTGTAAACCCTAGGCCTAGGAAGAGTGAGAGAGTGAGAGGGAAGAGAGAGAGGGAAGAGTGTAAACCCTGCGCGCGTCTCTGCAGAGAGTGAGAGAGAGGGAGAGGGAAGAGAGAGGAGGGAGAGGGAAGAGAGAGGAGAGGAGAGAGGGAAAGGGAAGAGAGAGGAAAGAGAGTGGAGGGAGGGAGAGCGAGAAGAGAGAGGAGGGAGAGGGAGTGTATAGGAAAGAGAGTGGAGGGAGAGGGAGAGAGAGAGGAGAGAGAGGGAAAGGGAAGAGAGAGGAAAGAGAGGGAGAGGGAGGGAGGGAAGCATGCATACAACGCCATTTCCTCAACTAGATGCTTGATTGTTGTCTGTTGATACGTTTAGCATTTATTTCTTGAATTGTGATTAGAATTAGCACATGATCTCTGATATGGTTTTTTAATGAGACACGGAAAAAAGACTAAGTAAAGAGATGCGGACGGGTGAGAAGGAGGACACACGGAGAGTAGCGGGCGAGCCTAGTTGGCACCCCTTCCCTTCACATAGCATGTGGGCCGCACATCAAGCGGCTGCCTACGACTCTCCATCTCTCTCTCTACGTCCTATACGACTCCTCCTATACGTTCTATACGACTCTCCATCTCTCCCTCTCTACGTCCTATACGACTCCTCCTCTCTCCCTCTCTATACGTTCTATACGACTCTCCATCTCTCTCTACGTTCTATATGACTCTCTCTCTCCCTCTCTATACGTTCTATACGACTCTCCATCTCTCTCTACGTTCTATACGACTCTCCCTCTCTCCCTCTCTATACGTTCTATACGACTCTCCATCTCTCTCTCTCTCTCTCTACGTCCTATACGACTCTCCCTCTCTATACGTAACTCGATAATATCCGTATCACAATATTAGGGGTTAGGGTTAGGGCTTAGGGTTAGTGTTAGTGGTTAAGGGTTAGGGTATTTGTTAATATGAATTTAATTATTGCTTATGTTAATATGTGTTAATATGTATTTGTATATATATATATAGCTCAATGAGTTCTCCAATCAAGGACCAAGGATTAGGGCCCGACCACATGGACAAGAGTGTTGCTCAAGAACAATCCAGCAGTGAAGGATAGAAACGCCTAGTGACCCTTTTCCTACCACTAGCATAGATAGGGCCGCTGCGCGTGAGTTGCAACGTGACCCTACTTATGATCCACAAGACCATGAGGTAAATTACACATCCTTAATTTCGTGTGTGTACCAAATTAATTAGCTGATTTCATAATGTCTATTACACATGCATGATTTCTTGTGCATTTTATTACATGAATAGGAGGTCTTGTCTCAATTTCGTGCGATGCTCGAAAAAGCTGCGGCACGATACCAAGACGCACCGGAACCGACCCAAGGCGCACCGGAATCGACCGAGACAACCACCGAGAGGTCAAGGAAAAGGAAGCAGAGCGATCGAAACAGAGGTGACAGGGGGCTAAACAAGTTTCCTGACAAGACATATAAAATCGTAGACGTGAGCCCGAATGGTCAGCCCCTAGCTCTAGAAGAGGCACTGCCTAAGTTCTGGAATGCACTTGGGTTCTTAGTTAGAGATAATCTTGACATCACAATCCGACAGTGAAGAGATGTATCAGATGATGTCAAGAATCAAATGTGGAATAAGCTAATAACGAGGTTCGTTTTGCCTCGGGGTTCAGAAGAACTCGTGAAAAAATACACGATGAAGCAGTTTGCAATCAATTTCCGAAACTGGAGGTCTGAGACGAATACAAAGTTTGCAAAGAAAGACCTAGACCCGACGAAAAAATATAAAATCTCAGCAGGTCAGTGGGCAGTATTTCTAGAGCAGAGGAGCAGCCCTGATTTCATATCGCTAAGTGAGGCAAATTTGGAACTATCTAAGAAGAACAAATACCACCACCACCTTGGCACAGGTGGTTACAAGCGTCAGGTTCCTAAATGGAGACAAGAAGATGCCGAGAAGAAGGCTGCAGGGTTGCCGACGCTGTCCGAGCAACTTGGTGAAAGGACAGCTAATTGGATCCGTGCTAGAAAACCAAGGGAAACTGAGTCTGGTGTATCTTTTGATGATCCCACTGTCGAAGAAGCAGCAAAAAAACATATATGCAATTGCAGCTAAGCAGAGCCAAGGAACATTTAAGCCGCAAAGGGAGAGAGACATTCTAACGGCTGGTCTCGGTAACCCTGAGCATCCTGGTCGTGTATGAGGAATCTCATCTAAGGAAGGATGGAAGGAAGGATTCGGACCACAATGGGAAGGTCTGTACAAGAAACGTGATCGATACAAGGAAGAGATGGCGAATTATTTTATGGAGGAGGCCAAGAAAGAGTTCAAAGGCCTGATGTCTGAAATGCTATCGAATCCTCCTCCAGAATTGATGCAGCAATTGGCGATGGCGAGTGCGATGTCTGTTCAACAGATGACCACTCCACAGATGCAAATAATTCTAGCAGCTCAAACGCCGGCTTCCATCGAGAGTACGACCATCCCAAGCTCTGTCGAATAAGGTCCGCTATCCAGTTGATGACATCACAAGGCCTGTGGCATGCACACTAGTTATAAGATATGGTATTAACAATCAGTGTACAAAGAAAGTAGCCACAGGCCTTGTGATCCCAGGACACAAGTTCCATGGAAACGACATTCCAGAAGAATATTGCAGGGTAGAAGTGACGACAGTCGTCCAAGGATACGAGGACGACATGCTAGACATCCCTGGGCCCGAAGGTATCGAGACACTTGGACAAGCTATCAAGAATTTTATCCTTTGGCCTCGAAGGGATGTCGAATTGGTTGATCCACCACGACAGCCGTCGTCGCAGGCCCAACCGTCTCCGCCTTCTCAAATTGTTGTTCCTATTGTACATCCATCATCACCTCCTCAAACTTCACATGTTGCTCCTCATCCTCTTTCTGACCCTCCTTCTCCTCATCCTCATGGTGGCCCACCGTCTCCGCCACATACATCGCCCTTCAGGGATCCACCTTCTCCACAGCCATCTCCACGACCATCAAAGAAATCTAAAGTTTCTATACCAAAATTAGTGTCCCCGTTCGAGAAGAAAAAGAAGAGTAAATCCACTGCTGGCACAGCTCGTTTTTTGAAAGGGATTGGACGGAGCCTCTGAAAGGGAAATGTGCCCTTGGGCCATTTCTAAGTATTTTGGTGGTTTAGTGTCCAACACAAGTGCTTAAATGTGAATTTATGCTCATGGATGGACAAAGTGCAAATCAAGAGTAAAGGTATGTTTCTAAGCCTTAGTACATTGGTTTTGTGTACTAATATACTTGTCTAAGTGTTAGAAACAGAAAGAAGAAGAAAAGAAAAGAGGTGAAAAAGACTTGGCTGTGTGCAGCCAAGACTCAGCTCAGTCTGGCACACTGGACTGTCCGGTGGTGCACCGGACAGTGTCCGGTGCGCCAGACTGACTCGAGCGAACTGGCCGCTCTCGGGAATTCGCCGACGGCGTACGGCTAAAATTCACCGGACTGTCCGGTGTGCACCGGACTGTCCGGTGAGCCAACGGTCGGCCGGGCCAACGGTCGGCCGCGCAATCTGCGCGGGACACGTGGCCGAGCCAACGGCTAGAAGATGGCACCGGACTGTCCGGTGCGCCAACGGCTCTCAGGCTGCCAACGGTCGGCTTCGCTGTTTAAGGAAGGAAATCGGGCACCGGACAGTGTCCGGTGTGCACCGGACTGTCCGGTGCCCCCGACGACAGAAGGCAAGATTGGCCTTCCATATTTGCTCTCAACGGCTCCTAGCTGCCTTGGGGCTATAAAAGGGACCCCTAGGCGCATAGAGGAGGCAACCAAGCAACCTTAGAGCATTCTTGATCATCCACACTCAGTCTTTGCACATTCGTTTGTCATTCTCAGTGATTCGAGCTCCGTTCTAGTGAGAACTTTGAGATAGTCTTTTGAGCTCGATTCTTGGCCGTGTGTGTGCGCATTTTACTGTGGATTTGTGTGTGTTGCTTCCCTCCCTTACTCTGTGCTTCTTTGTGATCATATACTTGTAAGGGCAAGAGACTCCAATTTGTGGAGATTCCTTGCAAACGGGATAAAGAAAAGAAAGCAAAACACTGTGGTATTCAAGTGGGTCTTTGGACCGCTTGAGAGGGGTTGATTGCAACCCTCGTCCGTTGGGACGCCACAACGTGGAGTAGGCAAGCGTTGGTCTTGGCCGAACCACGGGATAAACCACTGTGCCATCTCTGTGATTGATCTTCAGTGGTTATTGTGTTTTGTTGAGACTCCTCTCTAGCCACTTGGCATTATCTGTGCTAACACTTAACCAAGTTTTGTGGCTTAAGTTTGAAGTTTTACAGGATCACCTATTCACCCCCCCCCTCTAGGTGCTCTCAATTGGTATCAGAGCCGTTCTCTTCAAGAGGGGACTAATCGCCCGAAGAGATGGATCCTAAGGGAAAGGGGATGGTGGTCAACAACGAAAAGGAGTCTTTCGTCAATGAGCCAAAGGATGACAAGCCCATTGACTCCGGCTCGGGCTACAAGCGGAAGGAAGGGAAGAAGAAGAAGACAAAGCGCATCAAGGAGATCATATACTACGACGATAGTGATGAGTCTACTTCTTCCCAAAAGGACGACGACAACGACTACAAAAAGACGGTCAATTCGAACTTTTCATTTGATTATTCTCGTATTCAACATAGTTCGAATTCGCATTTGCTTTCCATTCCTCTTGGCAAACCTCCACACTTTGATGGGCAGGACTACGGATTTTGGAGTCACAAAATGCGTAGTCACTTATTCTCTCTCCATCCAAGCATTTGGGAGATTGTAGAGAATGGAATGAAGTTTGATAGCTCGGATAACTCTATGCTCATAAATGAACAAATCCATAGAAATGCACAAGCTACTACTGTTCTCTTAGCGTCCTTGTGCAGGGAAGAGTACAACAAGGTGAGCGGCTTGGACAATGCCAAGCAAATATGGGACACCCTCAAGATCTCTCACGAGGGAAATGACATCACCATGCTCACCAAAATGGAGTTGGTGGAGGGCGAGCTTGGACGATTCGCCATGATAAGGGGAGAGGAGCCAACCCAAACGTACAACCGGCTCAAGACCCTCATCAACAAAATAAGGAACTACGGAAGCACGCGATGGACGGACCACGACGTCGTCCGCCTAATGCTAAGATCCTTTACCGTTCTTGATCCTCATCTCGTGAACAATATTCGTGAGAATCCCAGGTACACGATGATGACGCCCGAGGAGGTACTCGGAAAATTCGTAAGCGGGCGGATGATGATCAAGGAGGCGAGATACGTCGACGACGCGTTGAACGGTCCAATCCATGAGCCTCAACCCATTGCTCTCAAGGCAACAAGGAGCAAGGAGTCGCTACCCAGCAAGGTGGCGCAAGTTGAGGCGGCCGGGCTCAATGATGAAGAGATGGCTCTCATCATCAAGAGATTCAAGACGGTGCTAAATGGTCGCAAGGGGCAACCAAGGAAGACCAAGACAAAAGGGAAGCGCTCATGCTTCAGATGTGGTAAGGTTGGTCATTTTATTGCTAACTGTCCCGAAAATGATAGTGACCAAGTGCAAGGGAAGAATGGTAAGAGAGAGAACAAGAAGGTTTACAAGAAGGCCAAAGGCGAAGCACACCTTGGAAAGGAGTGGGATTCGGATTGCTCTTCGTTCGACTCCGACGACGAAGGACTCGCCGCCACTGCCTTCAACAAATCGGCCCTCTTCCCAAACGAGCATCACACTTGCCTCATGGCAAGGGAGAAGAAGGTAATCACTCGTAATGCTTATGATTCTCCTAGTGATGATGAGTCTAGTGAGGATGAAATAGATTACTCTAGTTTATTCAAGGGATTGGATAGAACTAAGATAGCTAAGATTAATGAATTGATTGATGCCTTGAATGAAAAGGATAGAATCTTAGAGAAACAAGAAGATCTTTTATATGAAGAGCATGATAAATTTGTTAGTGCACAAAATTCACTTGCTCTAGAAGTTAAAAGAAATGGAATGCTTTCTTATGAACTTTCTACTTGTAATGAAACCATTTCTTCTTTAAAAGGTGAAATTAATGATTTAAATGCTAAACTAGAAGTAGCAAGTAAATCTAACTCTTGTGTTGAACATGTTGAAATTTGCACTAGGTGTAAGGATGTTGATATTAATGCTTGTTGTGAACACTTAGTTTCAATTTCAAAACTAAATGATGAAGTGGCTAGTCTTAATGCCCAACTTAAGACTAGCAAGAATGAATTTGATAAGCTGAAATTTGCAAGGGATGCCTACACGATTGGTAGACACCCCTCAATTAAGGATGGACTTGGCTACAAGAGGGAAGCCAAGGACTTGACAAGCCATAAGGCTCCTATCTCCGCCAAGGAGAAAGGGAAGGCTCCTATGGCTAGTAGTACTAAAAGGAACCATGCTTTTATGTATCATGATAGGAGACAAACTAGAAATGCTTATAGGAGTTATAATGCTTATGATGATTTTGACTCTCATGCCATGTTTGCTTCTAGTTCTTCCTATATGCATGGTAGAAATATGTCTAGAAGAAATGCTATTCATCATGTGCCTAGAAAGAATATTATTCATGCTCCTAGGAAAGTAGTGAATGAACCTTCTACAATTTATTGTGCTTTAAATGCTTCCTTTGCTATTTGTAGAAAGGATAGGAAAATAGTTGCTAGGAAGTTAGGGGCAAAATGCAAGGGAGACAAAACTTGCATTTGGGTCCCTAAGGATATTTGCACTAACCTTGTAGGACCCAACATGAGTTGGGTACCTAAGACCCAAGCCTAAATTTGCCTTGCAGGTTTATGCATCCGGGGGTTCAAGCTGGATTATCGACAGCGGATGCACAAACCATATGACGGGGGAGAAGAAGATGTTCACCTCCTACGTCAAAACTAAGGATTCCCAAGATTCAATTATATTCGGTGATGGGAATCAAGGCAAGGTAAAAGGGTTAGGTAAAATTGCAATTTCTAATGAGCACTCAATCTCCAATGTGTTTTTAGTTGAGTCTCTTGGTTACAATTTGCTATCTGTTAGTCAACTATGCAATATGGGATATAATTGTCTTTTTACAAATGTAGATGTGTCTGTCATTAGAAGAAGTGATGGTTCACTAGCCTTTAAGGGTGTATTAGACGACAAGCTTTACTTAGTTGATTTTGCAAAAGAAGAGGCCGGTCTAGATGCATGCTTAATGGCTAAGACTTGCATGGGCTGGCTGTGGCATCGCCGCTTAGCACATGTGGGGATGAAGAACCTCCACAAGCTTCTAAAGGGAGAACACGTGATAGGTCTAACCAATGTTTATTTCGAAAAAGATAGACCTTGTGCAGCTTGTCAAGCAGGGAAACAGGTGGGAGGCTCTCATCACACCAAAAATGTGATGACAACATCAAGACCCCTGGAGCTGCTACATATGGATCTCTTCGGACTCGTCACCTATCTGAGCATAGGAGGAAGTAAGTATGGTCTAGTTATTGTTGATGACTTTTCCCGCTTCACTTGGGTGTTCTTTTTGCAGGATAAGTCTGAAACCCAAGGGACCCTCAAGCGCTTTCTAAGGAGAGCTCAAAATGAGTTTGAGCTCAAGGTGAAGAAGATAAGGAGCGACAATGGGTCCGAATTCAAGAACCTTCAAGTGGAGGAGTTTCTTGAGGAGGAGGGGATCAAGCACGAGTTCTCCACTCCCTACACACCACAGCAAAATGGTGTGGTAGAGAGGAAGAACAGGACGCTAATCGATATAGCGAGGACGATGCTTGGAGAGTTCAAGACCCCCGAGTGCTTTTGGTCGGAAGCTGTGAACACGGCTTGCCACGCCATCAACAGGGTCTACCTTCATCACCTCCTCAAGAAGACTTCGTATGAGCTACTAACCGGTAACAAACCCAATGTATCGTACTTTCGTGTATTTGGGAGCAAATGCTACATTCTAGTGAAGAAGGGTAGAAATTCTAAGTTTGCTCCCAAAGCTGTAGAAGGGTTTTTATTAGGTTATGATTCAAATACAAAGGCGTATAGGGTCTTCAACAAATCATCGGGTTTGGTTGAAGTCTCTAGCGACGTTGTATTTGATGAGACTAATGGCTCTCCAAGAGAGCAAGTTGTTGATTGTGATGATGTAGATGAAGAAGATGTTCCGACGGCCGCTATACGAACCATGGCGATTGGAGAAGTGCGGCCACAGGAACAAGATGAACGAGATCAACCTTCTTCCTCAACAACGGTGCATCCCCCAACTCAAGACGATGAACAGGTTCATCAAAAGGAGGCGTGTGATCAAGGGGGAGCACAAGATGATCAAGTGATGGAGGAAGAAGCGCAACCGGCACCTCCAACCCAAGTTCGAGCGGTGATTCAAAGGGATCATCCCGTCGACCAAATTTTGGGTGACATTAGCAAGGGAGTAACTACTCGATCTCGATTAGTTAATTTTTGTGAGCATTACTCTTTTGTCTCTTCTATTGAGCCTTTCAGGGTAGAGGAGGCCTTGCTAGATCTGGATTGGGTATTGGCCATGCAGGAGGAACTCAACAACTTCAAGCGCAATGAAGTTTGGACACTGGTGCCTCGTCCCAAGCAAAATGTTGTGGGAACCAAGTGGGTGTTCCGCAACAAACAGGACGAGCATGGGGTGGTGACGAGGAACAAGGCTCGACTTGTGGCAAAAGGTTATGCCCAAGTCGCAGGTTTGGACTTTGAGGAGACTTTTGCTCCTGCGGCTAGGCTAGAATCAATTCGTATCTTGCTAGCGTATGCCGCTCACCATTCTTTCAGGTTGTTCCAAATGGATGTGAAGAGCGCTTTCCTCAACGGGCCAATCAAGGAGGAGGTGTACGTGGAGCAACCCCCTGGCTTCGAGGATGAACGGTACCCCGACCACGTGTGTAAGCTCTCTAAGGCGCTCTATGGACTTAAGCAAGCCCCAAGAGCATGGTATGAATGCCTTAGAGACTTTTTAATTGCTAATGCTTTCAAGGTTGGGAAAGCCGATCCAACTCTTTTTACAAAGACATGTGATGGTGATTTGTTTGTGTGCCAAATTTATGTCGATGACATAATATTTGGTTCTACTAACCAAAAGTCTTGTGAAGAGTTTAGCAGGGTAATGACGCAGAAATTCGAGATGTCGATGATGGGCGAGTTGAACTACTTCCTCGGGTTCCAAGTGAAGCAACTCAAGGACGGCACCTTCATCTCCCAAACGAAGTACACGCAAGATCTGCTAAAGCGGTTTGGGATGAAGGACGCCAAGCCCGCAAAGACTCCGATGGGAACCGACGGGCACACCGACCTCAACAAAGGAGGTAAGTCCGTTGATCAAAAAGCATACCGGTCCATGATAGGTTCTTTGCTTTATTTATGTGCTAGTAGACCGGATATTATGCTTAGCGTATGCATGTGTGCTAGATTTCAATCCGATCCGAAGGAGTGTCACTTAGTGGCTGTGAAGCGAATTCTTCGATATTTAGTCGCTACGCCTTGCTTCGGGATCTGGTATCCAAAGGGGTCTAACTTTGACTTGATTGGGTACTCAGATTCCGACTATGCTGGATGTAAGGTCGATAGAAAGAGTACATCGGGGACGTGCCAATTCTTAGGAAGGTCCCTGGTGTCATGGAACTCTAAGAAACAAACCTCCGTTGCCCTATCCACCGCTGAGGCCGAGTACGTTGCCGCAGGACAGTGTTGTGCGCAACTACTTTGGATGAGGCAAACCCTCAGGGACTTTGGCTACAATCTGAGCAAAGTCCCACTCCTATGTGACAATGAGAGTGCTATCCGAATAGCGGAAAATCCTGTTGAGCACAGCCGCACAAAGCACATTGACATCCGACATCACTTTTTGAGAGACCACCAGCAAAAGGGAGATATCGAAGTGTTTCATGTTAGCACCGAGAACCAGCTAGCCGATATCTTTACCAAGCCTCTAGATGAGAAGACCTTTTGCAGGCTGCGTAGTGAGCTCAATATCTTAGATTCGCGGAACTTGGATTGAAATGTAGCATACATGTGTTTATGCCTTTGATCATGTTCATTCTGCATTTTGTTGCTTATTGGGGTGCTCAAGTTGTACAAACACTCCCTGGACCTCACAAGTCCTATTTGCAAGTAATGCACATTTTTAGGGGGAGATGTGTTACAACTTGACCCTTTGAGACTAACCATATGCTTGAGTTTGCTTGTTTTAGTCTCAACGGAGAATTGAAAGGGAAAAGGTGGACTTGGACCATGAAAGACTTCCACTGCACTCCGATGAGAGGGTAACTTATTCCAAGTTCATCTAATGAACTCTCATTGCCATTTGCTCTTAATTGAAGATTTTGGTGAGGCAATGGGGTTATAGAGCCAAGATTGATCCCGTTTTGGTGTTTGATGCCAAAGGGGGAGAAAATAAAGGCCAAAGCGATAAATGGATCAGCTACCACTTGAGAGATTTTGAAAATAGTAGAATAGAGCTTTTGGTTTGTCAAAACTCTTTTGTTATCTCTCTTGTCAAAAGTTGGCTTCTTGTGGGGAGAAGTATTGATTATGGGAAAAAGAGGGAGTTTTTGAAATCTTTGATCAATCTCTTTTGGAATGACTCTCTTTATGCTTCAACATGTGTGTTTGAGATTTGAGTTTGATTTGCAAAAACAAACCAAGTGGTGGCAAAGGATGATCCATATATGCCAAAATTGAATCAAAATAAATTTGAGTTTTATTTGAAGTGATATTGCACTTGTTCTAGTTGCTTTATGTTGTGTTGGCATAAATCACCAAAAAGGGGGAGATTGAAAGGGAAATGTGCCCTTGGGCCATTTCTAAGTATTTTGGTGGTTTAGTGTCCAACACAAGTGCTTAAATGTGAATTTATGCTCATGGATGGACAAAGTGCAAATCAAGAGTAAAGGTATGTTTCTAAGCCTTAGTACATTGGTTTTGTGTACTAATATACTTGTCTAAGTGTTAGAAATAGAAAGAAGAAGAAAAGAAAAGAGGTGAAAAAGACTTGGCTGTGTGCAGCCAAGACTCAGCTCAGTCTGGCACACCGGACTGTCCGGTGGTGCACCGGACAGTGTCCGGTGCGCCAGACTGACTCGGGCGAACTGGCCGCTCTCGGGAATTCACCGACGGCGTACGGCTAAAATTCACCGGACTGTCCGGTGTGCACCGGACTGTCCGGTGAGCCAACGGTCGGCTGGGCCAACGGTCGGCCGCGCAATCTGCGCGGGACACGTGGCCGAGCCAACGGCTAGAAGACGGCACCGGACTGTCCGGTGTGCACCGGACATGTCCGGTGCGCCAACGGCTCTCAGGCTGCCAACGGTCGGCTTCGCTGTTTAAGGAAGGAAATCGGGCACCGGACAGTGTCCGGTGTGCACCGGACTGTCCGGTGCCCCCGACGACAGAAGGCAAGATTGGCCTTCCAGATTTGCTCTCAACGGCTCCTAGCTGCCTTGGGGCTATAAAAGGGACCCCTAGGCGCATGGAGGAGGCAACCAAGCAACCTTAGAGCATTCTTGATCATCCACACTCAGTCTTTGCGCATTCGTTTGTCATTCTCAGTGATTCGAGCTCCGTTCTAGTGAGAACTTTGAGATAGTCTTTTGAGCTCGATTCTTGGCCGTGTGTGTGCGCATTTTGCTGTGGATTTGTGTGTGTTGCTTCCCTCCCTTACTCTGTGCTTCTTTGTGATCATATACTTGTAAGGGCAAGAGACTCCAATTTGTGGAGATTCCTTGCAAACGGGATAAAGAAAAGAAAGCAAAACACTGTGGTATTCAAGTGGGTCTTTGGACCGCTTGAGAGGGGTTGATTGCAACCCTCGTCCGTTGGGACGCCACAACATGGAGTAGGCAAGCGTTGGTCTTGGCCGAACCACGGGATAAACCACTGTGCCATCTCTGTGATTGATCTTCTGTGGTTATTGTGTTTTGTTGAGACTCCTCTCTAGCCACTTGGCATTATCTGTGCTAACACTTAACCAAGTTTTGTGGCTTAAGTTTGAAGTTTTACAGGATCACCTATTCACCCCCCCCCCCCTCTAGGTTTTCTCAGCCTCACGTCAGACACTATTGATTTGGCCGATCTCGAGGAGTCCGCAAAAAAGGCTGAGGCAATGGCCGCAAAGATAAAGGAGCCAACTAAGGCAGATTATAAAAACGTGCCTAAAAAATATGTGTCGGGCAGACCACTACTCACTTTTGAGAAACTAAGGAAGGTCCCGGCTAATATTAAAAGGTTGCATGATTGGTACATGCGGGCATCTTCAGTTGACATCGACACCATCAGTGTTAGTATACCAGCCCATGCTTTTATTGGTTCAAATAAAAAAGGCGTTGTTGCATTCGAGGACATGTGGTTAATGATGAACCTTCAGAGACTCGACGTGCAACTTGTAACCATATTTGCATTGTAAGTGTCACTCATACTCCACATATATGTGTTATTATTAGTGAGTTGTATAAATTTTCAATATCTGACATGCACGTGTGCGTTGCAGAATGCAACATGATCAGCAGGAGATCCTTTATGGTACCAATCCCAATGCTAGTGCCAGTAAATGGGTTGGGTATCTCAACCCAATAAAGATATGCGAGGATAACCACACTTTTAGAATCGGAAAAGGCAACAAAGCATTACAGGGACTAACGGACGAAGAAATTGAGGTGTGTATCCAGGATCTGAAGAAGGATTTTGAAGCAAGATACGCCACCTACATAGGACACGCAATGCTTCAATTTCAAGACAGGGAATCCATAGTGGCCCCGTACAACTTTAAGTAAGTGTGATTTTGTATAAATAAAATTAATAATTTCAATACACATGTATCACAAGTTTGATTCGTACAGGGACCACTGGATATGCTTCTTCATTTATCCTAAGGTTGGAAAGGTGCTGGTGCTCGACTCCTTGCACACCGAGCCTTCGGCCTATTCAAAATTCCTCGGCATCTTAGAGTTGTAAGCCTTTTCTATGCATGCATACTTATATCGATGAGAATTGTAGAATAACATGGTGATTCTATTTGAGATCACAGGGTATTTAGATTTTATAAGCTACGAGGTGGAAAGTACGACATGTCCAAAAAAGGCGTGCCACTAGACATCCATTATAACTAGCCGGTAAGTATGTGAATTTATGAATACATATCATACATGTATGTACATAGGACAATGTTGCAACT
This sequence comes from Zea mays, assembly GCF_902167145.1. Classification (NCBI taxonomy): domain Eukaryota; kingdom Viridiplantae; phylum Streptophyta; class Magnoliopsida; order Poales; family Poaceae; genus Zea; species Zea mays. The sequence continues at coordinate 295,111,006 of NC_050096.1, read as the reverse complement.
AAATAACCAATCTCCCGTTATGTAGTGCCACAAGCAACCACCCGGATCGGTCCTATATGGGTTCTACGTGTGCGAGTTCATGAGAATGAACGGACGATACATCATGAACCCTGGCAAGGTATTATTAGTAATAGTCACGTATGTATTTATGTCATTAAAGATGCAAATGTGTTATTATTGAGTATAAATAGATAATGTTTATAAACTTCCTTTACAGCAATTTCAACAAGGAAGCCCAGAGAACTTGACTGAAGGTGCATTGTATGGCATAGTTGAGGACCTGTGCACATTCATATTGAAAGAGGTCATTCCCGCAGAAGGGAAATATCACGATGCTTCCGGAACATTAGCTTTGCCAGAGTTTAGAATACTAACAGAAATTAGTAGACTATCTCTTAGCCGAGATAGTTATTAGAGCTTAAGTGAAAACTTTGATGTATATAATGTGTGATGCATACATGGTTGTAAACAAGACTTTGATGTATATAAATGTATGATAGAATTTAATTCCATGTTGCTTTTAATATCAATACTACATATTTATCAATATCAATATATATATATATATGTTTGTGTGTGTAAATATATATAAATTTCAGTACGAAAAATTAAAAAAAGGCGGGAAAACTTCCACTGGCGGCTAAATAAAAAAACCGCCAGTGAAAATAGCATTTCCACTAGCGGTTTTCTTATGAAAACCGCCAGTGGAACTGGCGGTTCTAGAATAACCGCCAGTGGAAATGTGGCCCCTAGCACTGGCGGCACTGAAAAACGCCAGTGCAAACGTCTCTAGAACCGCCACTATGGAGGCTCTGTGTACTAGTGCAAGGGAGTACATATAAATTCTATCTTAGTGAGCATCTTCGAGGACGTTCTCAAGGTTGACAAAGTCATCATGGACACATCTGATTATCGATGAAAACAAAACGTCATTAAATTTTAGAATATTCGTTTCTATGGAGAGTCAAACTTATAACTTGAGGTGAGGCTCTCCTAACCGCTAGATTATCCACACTCCTCCAAATATTATTAACCTTTTTAAGATGTTAAATAATTCTTCCATATCCAGTGAAACAAACAATCATGCAACCAAATAAACATCCGAAGCCAACCTCTCTCGGTGTTCAACCTAGGTGTTGCTAGCAGGTTCACTGACAAACTTGTGGTCGTCGTTGGATAGATTTGGCATATTGACACCTCAACATGTAAAGCAGGTAAAAGGGGAAAAAAAAAAAGAAATGCCTAGGTTGGCATGCTAGGCGAAACCAATCTTCTCCCAGAGAACGGCCCTAATGCAAACGGCTAGAGAAATACGCGCCAGGTGCATGAATCTGGGGGTCCGTTAGTTGGATGGCGTAATAAAATATGGCAACCAGGAGACTTCGATTTCGGGAGGCACTGAAACAGCTGGTCTCTTGGTCTGAATAGATAATAGACGCGTGTATTGCTAGTAAAAATTCTGACAGGATCACCATATGTAGTATCATAACTACTTGTCATTCATAGCATGTATACTGTATTTTTTTAAAACAGATAGGCAACTGCCAATTATATTGATAAGAAGACAAATAAGAGGTTCAGTACAGTAACAGCCCAAAACACCAGGTTGTAAAGACAGAGAGAACCCCTCCCACAATTAGAAGCAACACAAACACATAATAAGGACCCAACTAATCTATACTACTCTATTAAGAACTTAATGTGGGCACCTGGTGCTACTACGGCTTCACCCTCCCTCTTCACGTTCAGCGCCTGCAAAAAAATAGTGTAAAGCAAGCACTCGAACCATACTCATCTGCTCAAAAAATTTGGTCTAACCACTAGACCATATATACCTTAGTGTTTAAAAATAAATAATAATTATATTTGTAGCTTAGATGTCGTTCTCCACGCTCCTCCGCCTCGTGGCAACTTACGGACGCATACCTAGTTATAAGATAAGGGAGTAGTTAGATGCCTAGCCCCTACCAACTTCCAGGCGGTCGCCTAACACTTGATTTTGGTTACTATCCGTTGGCTGATCGAAAACTTGCCATAAAAAATTCTTACATTTCTTTCCCGCCATTTACTAAAACCAACAGTGATCTGAGTCCTTTCCTATTGCAGCTCGACGATATAGTCACTTTCTCCCACCAATGAGGGAACGAGGGAAAGCACTCCCACTCGGACGGCTTCAGGTTGTCAATGGCCACCCAAACGGCAATCTCCTCCCAAACCTGTTTGGTGAACCGGCATTCCACAAATAAATGTAGCCTCGATTCTAGGACTCCACGACACAAGGTACAACTTGGTTCATGTGGCCACTTCTTGGTAGGGCTGTACAAAATACTCGTGACTCATGGTTAGCTCGGCTCAACTTGACTCGGCTCGTTTTAATTTTATCACGAGTTAAGCTAACATCTTAGCTCGATTTGTTAACAAGCCAGCGCGACACGAGCTCGAGCCAGCTCGTTAGCTCGAATGAGCTAGCATTTATCTGTAAAACAAAGCCTATACTTATATTGGATGAATTAATAAGTGATGAACTATGTTAGTTTAGGGTTTAAATGATGTGATATATAAAATTATGAGTATTATTAGCCTTTTCTAGTATTAAATTAGTATGAAATTAGCTAGCAATTGATTATATTATTGTATATATACATATATACTATTTTTTGTTGTGGCTTGCAAGCTAAACGAGCCAGCTCGAGCTTGTAAACAAGCTGAGCCGAGCTGTTTCTTTGGCTCGGTTTCTTAACGAGTCGAGCCAGCTCGTTCCCTTAATGAGTCAGTTCGAGCTCGGTCGAGCCAAGCTGACTCGATATCCACCCCTACTTCCTGGCGGCTAGGCGATCTACAGTCCATAAGCGATCTTGTAATGCTAACCAACCGAAAAAATTGTACTTTGGGGCGTCAATTCTTTCAGATGATGAGTTCATAATTTGAGCGAACAGAGCCAAAAAAATTTGGGCCAATTTCGTCGTAGCGGTGGTCATTAATGAACTTATTTCACTTGATGGCATCATCAGATCCTAAGTGAAATTGGATCTTTTGGACTTCAGGCCAAAAGAGTGCATAACTCATCAATATGGTGGGTGGTAATTGTTCTCTCAAACAGGACAAGATCTGTGATCCACCGCCTTATTAGCCAAAGATTTCCTTTTGTTCCTTAAAATGGAAAAGATACGAGGCGCCGCCAAGTCCTTCGGCCTCAAACCCCCTGCCCAAGTGTTGCCCCATAAGGAAACATTTGAACCATCATTGATCAAATCAAAGTACAATATATGACTAGATGTGGCAGCTAGGACCACGCGCGAACTAGATTGCTTGAAATTCTTAGGAAAATTGTGCTCGCGCTTGGAATTCTTATGAGATTTTTGCAAATATTTTCGAGTACACCGTCTTATGCACATATCTTACATGTTTGTAAACCAAATAATTTTAAAGCTACCGTGTTTTCTGTTTCTAGCTTTGGTTTTATATAAGAAAAGGGACTAAGGGAGCCAGCCTCACACGGAAATGAAGCTGCTGAAAGATACTATTATATTACTCTGCAGTGTTTTTTTTCGTACGGTAAAGATGTCGCCAGTCACAAAACAGTCTCGATCCGAACAGAAATCCAATCCGCATGTTGTAAACGGGGAACGGGACATGTGCTGTCGTTGTGAGCTGAGCTCAGTATTTTCTTCAGCCAGCAGCAGCCACCACCAGAGACTCTGAGAGGAATCAGACCGCGCGCGGTGCAATCTCTGTGGCCATCTGCGTATGCATGCTTTTCACATGGCTGCTGCAGCACACAAACCGATGGGAGAGTCTATCGTTGCAGGGACGGGAATGCAGTGCGCCATGTCCTTTTGGAATATCTGTCGATTCTTCATGCTAGGATTGGACCGTGGACACGCGGGAAGGAAAAGCGCGGTGTCAATTTAGGCCGAGAGCCGAGAGAGAGAGAGGGAGAAACTTCGCGGCAACAGAGCAGAGGGGGTGTTGTGCACACATGTTGCACGGGCTTGCGATAACAACCTGCACACCCATGCCATACTGCTTGGACATAATGACCTATCTCCTTCTGCCTTGAAGTGGCAAGCTTTGTTTAGAGTATATTGGCATCGTTACAGTATGTTGACATATTTTGGTAAGTCTATAGAATCTTAGGATCAAACTGTCACCGCTCTATCTATCTAGTTTCTTAGCAATAGATGTATTCAAATCAGATCTAATACCGTAGTGAGCAGTGATAGATCCAAGAATGAACTAAACGAGGACTGATTTTCCGGTGACCAGTGGGCAGTGGCGGAGACACCACAAGCTAGTAGAGAGAGGGCTTATTTTCTTTTTTCTTCTTCTCCCTCCTTCCTTCTCCTATACCTCGACCTTTATCTCCAATAGAGTTTCACGGATATAGGAGGACTAGAGCCCTAGCTCCCTTTGAATCCGCATGTGCGTTGACCTCTAACTTTGGATTTAGTTTATTTTTAGTATTGAATGTTTAGGTGTTGTCTATTAACCCCTCTAGACAACTACCAGAGAGATTGCCTCTTCAAATCCACTCTAACAACGTCATCTATATATAGAGATTCTCTTTCATATCCTCTATCTATTTTAATACTTTAAAAAACAGATTAAGCAAAACTAAAATATATATTAAATGTTTAAGGATATGACATATACGTATATATAAAAAAAATTAAAATAAAATATGCCTTTATAATAGATATTTATATATAGATGGCGCTGCCGGAGAGAAAAGGTATATAAAAAGAGAGCATAGACAACTGTAAAAAAGAGATATAGATGATGAATATAATATACATTGTTGGAGACATCACTAGTGGAAAAGACTCTAAGCATGTGGTATGCAAAACTTTTCAGTAGCATTTCAGTTAGTCAGTGAAAATAAACAGGTGGGCTCGGCTTAAGAAACCGGTAGTGAAAACCTATTTCTACTGACGGTTCTCTTAACACAATCGCCAGTGGAAATGGGCTATTTTCTCGGTTACACCAACCGCAAGTGAAAAAGTGTTATTTTCACTGATGGTTGTGTTAAGAGAACCATAAGTGAAAATAGCTTTTCACTAGCGGTTTCTTAAGCCAATCACCAGTGAAACTTTGTATTATAAATACCCTTTCATCCTCCCCGAGAGGAGTTGTAGCTTGCAGCCAACTTCTATTGGAGGTTCAGATTTTACAAAATACAAGGGAGAGGTTTTGAGCTTCATTTTTTTGAAAGAATGTTGCTAGGAAAGGTGGTTTATGTTTTTCTTGTCAATTTTTGTTTATTATTACTTAATTTTAGCCATATTTTAGATTTAGGTTTCATCATGTGAGAGAGAAGAAGAATATTTTGGATCTAGAGTTTACCGGCGGCGCTGAAAACACTATAACCATACTTTAAAGCTTCTCTACACTAGTGCATCGTGATGCGTGCGTGTAGGTGGTTCTGCTCTCTTGTGAGCCCAAGGCACATGCATTATATACCCTACTAGTAGTACCTTCTGGAGTTGACTGGCTAATTAAGTACGGAGTGCTTGTTAAGATGAAAAAACTGGGAAGCACTAAGTAATTGTTTACGCGCTGCGAAGAAAAAGAACGGGGTAAACGTGTACACATGCATTCACCGACTCATTCTCCATTAAAAAAACAATTGGCTTTAACTAATATTAATATAATTTGCACGTGCCAACCGGGAATTATATAAACTTTTAACTGGCACATCAAAGTATATGGTCCTTTTGAGAAACCCTTCATGATTCGTGATCCAGCTGGACGGCGATAATTTGGCATTACTAATTATCAGCGTTTTACATATGTTGACTAATTAAAGAAAAGAATACGTGCATCACCTATTCTTTATTGCTGATTTGTTGCCTACTCCATCCAGCACATCTGGGCAAGGGCAACAGTACTGTCTAGTGAGCGTTCAGATGGCAGTGTGCTGTATCATCGCTCATTTGTGCTGCTTAAACTATGCTTTTGGCCTTTTGGGTGAGTTTTTTTTTTACCGAATGTCAACGCACGACGGTGTCACCGCCTGTCCGAAACATTTTTACTGGCACCTAACACAGAAGCCAGTGGCGGATGCAGGCCATGAATTCATAGGGGGCCAGAAAGACCACGTGATAAAATTAAGTAAAGATCATAAAAAACTAGTGTTATATAGAATTCAAGTTTCATATCAATACACGAAACAAATTCAAAGAATAAAACTGTATGAACAAAATAAACAAACATGTCGTTAAGTTTTTGATGACCGAATCAAAGACGTTTATCTTGTCAAATATCGATCTCTTAGAAGGACAGGGATGCCAGTAAAGGGGTGGGGTGAGGCGACGTCTGCAGCTGAGAGCCAGGGCTTGCTGGTTCGCCAAGCTCGTTGGCCACAAAGAGGGTCACATCATTGCGATGAGTGAGACCCGGCTTTATTGGGCGGGCAGGTGACACGACGACGATGGGGCAGGGTGGAGGCGCCAGGAAGGAGGGGGTTGGGCAGCGTCGCGTCAGGAAGGAGGCAGTGGCCGAAATGGGGCATCGAGGCAAACTAGTTTAGGTGGCGTTGAAAAGATTAGGGTCAGCCTGATGGATGCGAGGACTAGGTCGGGAAGGATCTGACGAGGAGGCTCATGACAGGGTTGTTTTATGCCCTGATCTAAGCCTCTAAAGCTAATTGTTAACTGGTTTTAGCTAGGTTGAGGTAACAATTAATGATTATTTGAAAGGTATAGCTAAAAATTAGTTGACCCATTCTAAATTTTTCGGCTAATTTTAGTCGCTACCTATTTAGTTTAGAGGTTTAGAATAGCACTATATCACATCAAAACTTTGGTTTTTTCTAAACTTAACTTAACATTAACCGGTCATTATATTTAAAAGATTGTACATAATTGAGAGGGGGTCATGGCCCACTTTACCCCCTCTGGATCCGCCCCTGATAGAGGCTCTATACATACGGTTGTAAACATATTTATACTGCCGTTTTTCAGAACCAAAAGTGTTAGGGAACAATAAAAAATTATCTATGCAGGTGGGTAACTAAGATCGTCCCGTGAATATCGATTTCCACCATCGGTCGCCCTAAGAAAACAACAGTAAAAATCAGGCGGTTGTGAACACATTTGTACTGACGTTTTTTAGAACCGCTAGTGCTAGGGGCCAGTAGAAAAAAATATTTGTATATACAGGTAACTGAGAACCGCTAGTGAAAATCAATTGTTATTGGCTTTCGGGTTGAGAAAATCGCCCGTGAAAATTGATTTTCACTCGCGTCGAGCTAATAAGACCGCAAGTGAAGATCTTTTCCAAAAAACATAAAATGTGTTTTAAAATAGTAAATAAATAATTTTATTAGGGGAGGGGCCTCACTAGGCCCCACCAGCCCATCTCACCCTCGCGCATAGCTCCCTCTAACACTCCATCTATCATTTACTTCGGACCTGTTTGGTTGCTGTTCTGGCCTAGATGTGTCTGCGAGGCAACAAAATCCAACCCGAGGCATGAGAAATTGGATGCCTGGAGTGCATGCCTAGGCCACACAAAATTTTCAGACCACCAACCAAACAAGCCCTTCGTGTCTATATTGTAGTTTTGTTGCCTCCATATTAGAACAATCCGAGTATAAATTGATTATTTAAGGTTGTAAATGGATTCAAATAAAAAAGTTGTCAACTACAAAGTTTCATAACTTTTGAAGTCTACAACTTCTATTTGGTACTTTTCTCATCCGAGTTCGTTTGCAAAATTTACATTTTTTTAAACTTGACAAATTTAGATGTAATTTTTTAGAGCCAAAATGATTTCAAATAAAAGGTTATCAACTACAAAGTTTTATACTTTTAGAGATCTACAATTTTTATGTTGGTGGTTTTTTCATACGAGGTCATTTAAAAATATAAAAAAATCAGGATAAAAATAATTTTTAGTAGCGGTTTCTTAATAAATCTACCAGGAGAAAATCATATTTCTACATACGGTTCATCAAGAAAACCGCTACTAAAAATAGCACCGAAACTGTCTATAAAAATTAAACTCTACTGTAGGCTTTGAGCTCTTTACTACTAGTACTAGCACTGATAGTTCTGAAAACACGAATGAAAATAGATTACGAACCTAGAGCTTTTTTTACCAGTGATCCAAAATTAATAAATTAGATCATCCTTCCGGTGGTATACCCCGGATTGATTAATGTTTGTTCATAGTCCGACCTTTACCAACCTCAGTTGTTGACATGACAACACATTGTTCTATATATAATTTATTTGCCGACAGTGTTTGTTTACAAATTTTATGTCATAAACGTGGGTTTTCCTAGACCTTACCTAGAGGGATGGACACAAATGGGTGGGATACTAGACATGACCCATAAATGGAGAAAAGGACGTGGTACTTTGTTAGGTCATCTCTAGCGGACCATGTAAACGGTCGTATAAAGTATTATTTGTAATATAAATTGTATTGTTTGTAAAGTAGAGTTTAAAATAAATGGTGAGATAGAGTGTGGGATATGGAGTCTCACTGAGATAGTCTTAGTATGGTTGATGGGATACTAGACATCACCCATGAATTGAGAAAAGGATGTGGTACTGTGTTAGTATGGTTGATTAGAATGTTCCAGCGTGTTTTTTAAATTTCACATTTAAAAGAATATTCTCTATTCTTTATAACACTATTTAAAAGATTCAATCTTCTATATCTTCTATCTTTAACAACGACCTCTAAATTTGGTCCTCTGTACATTGTTACGAGAATTCATAATCTACTTTATGTAATTCTATTTCGGCAATTAAATTTTTTGAATTGCGTACTTCATAAAATTAAAATATATACTTCTTACAATACATTTTTGTGCGTCGTTCCTATTTAGCAAAACCTACAATGCACCAGAAAGTTGTATTATATATTATTTAGATGTACAACAAAAAGATTTTCTTTCTTGTATGCCGAAAATGATTTATGGAGTAATTAAAATATTTACATTACATCATCTACAGTACTATATTTTCATGGTACGGAAACGAAAATGTAATCCAACTAGGTGATGTAAATTTAGTTAGTTTTGGTCAGATTTAGATATCATTCATATTTTTAACACCTCCGTACATAAAACGTCAAAAATCTTCACTGCGTACATGAATCAACAGATATAGCGGTGGTGTACATACATGCATCAACAAATATAAAACAACTTCATGCAACAACTTCATGGCGCCGCGGGATTCAGCGTAGGCGGCCCGCCCGAACGAAACGCACCATGTTGTACGCCTTGAGGAAACTTGTATCATTTATATGTAGTGGACCGTGCCTTTTATCAGATATTGTTGAAGATAGACTTAGTGACACCAATGAATCCATATCACGAGCAGCTATCTTCAGTACGAGGGGAGTCTACTTTAATTTTAATTTTTTTAGAAGAATCTATCACACTGATTTGTCATTAGGCCCTCGTATATTATACAGTTGCTGCATTATATTATCAAATATAATTGATGTGCTGTTGTAACGCATATACATTATGTTATTATATATATAGAGTAGAACTATTCGTCAATATAAATGATAATCACCTATTCCGAAAATGATTTAACAAATGACTTATAAAGATCGTGAATAATTTAAATTTATTAAGTCATTCTAAGATATAGATATAGAGAGATACACTTGCGCACTGAAATAATTGTTGCTTTAAATTTCTATGACAGCACGCAGAAGGTTTACAGGGCTAATGAGGGCATGTTTGCTTTGAATGATTAAAGATTAGTTTTTTTAGTCTCATTTAGTCTCTAAATTATCAAATAGTAGGACTAAAACAGAGACTAAACTGTTTAACTTCCTAGTCCCTTAAAGGTATGTACAACCCACACAAATGTCCCGTAACATAAAGGGGTATCAAGGGGTAAGTGCAAAAAATATATGGCGGTATCTTGGTGATGGAATATCTCTAGCACTGTTCTCTAAGTTTAGATACAGTTTTAGCCATATAACCCACATAATTAAATAAGTTGTATGTTGAGAGGTTCTAGTGTATAAGATACAAGACATAAATATATTATGTTATATGAAGGGGTTTATTATGTGTATCTAATGCTTGAAGAATCGCAACGTAGTATCTAAGTTGTACATGCCCTATAAAATGACTAAAAGGGACAAAACTATATGCATTCCACATTTTGTTCCTCATTTATTTCAATTGCACTAATGGTGAGAGAATGATAAGGGATATTTTTATTTTCTTAGGAGTCATTTAATACGTTCGGAATACTTTTAGTCTCTTTAATTATATAAGATAGGGACTAAACTTTAGTTTAGACTAAAATTTAGCCTCTTGACTAACAGATCCTTTTTGTTTACTCGTGGCCGGACTTGCCTAGCCCAGGCAGCATTTCCCGGCGTTCGATTTCGAACATCAGGTTCTGTTGCCTGACAGCAACTGCCTGGGAGGGTACGAACCAAAACGAGTCCTAAATCCAAATTCTCCGAGAACACAGAAGGTTTCCCCCTATCAGAGTATGCGGGACCAGTAAATCCACACACACGTTTTTTGAATGACGAGGAGCTAGCTAGCAAATGACCCGAGCTGTCAGTTTCACGCCGGCAACATCCTGCCGCCTGCCTGGCGGTCCGAAACGGTTCTCTTATATCATTTTTTTATATCTCTCTTTTTTCTTTATCCACTATTCCCCTAAATCACAACTCTCACAACGATTCTCTCTAAAATGGTATATTGTATTTCCAAAAAAAATTGTTTTTCTACATATGTATTTATTATAGTCTAAAATGGTATATATATATATATATATATATATATATATATATATATATATATTAATTTTGTGTTTATTTCATAATTTAGAGTATAAAAATATTTAGGAAGAGAATATTGAATACCTAGATATAGGATGTCCGCTACAGATCATGTAAAGTAGAGGCTTTATAATGTAGATATTAATGTTTATAAAATGAGGTTTAAAATATAGGATAAGATAGGAATAGGATAGAATAGCTGCTGAAAACAACGAGGGCGAGAGAAAGTTGCTGCCGTTTAGGGGTGGGAGAAAGGGTACCGCTAAGGGCCTACCTTAAACACGCGTAGGGGCGTGGGCTCAGCCTAGAGATGTACAGAAAGCACTGTTGATGGGTGTTGCACTGTTGCTGAAGCTGGCTGGCCTCCTCGTCCCGCTGCTGCTATATATAATCTGTGGCACGGTGGGCATGGCACCAGCATCTCATATCCTACTGCCGGCGTTCCAGAGTTCGAGCTGAGCAGTTGCACACAGCTGCTCGTGAAGCTAGCTAGCGAAGCCACAGGCCCCCAGTGACTTTGCTCCCCCACACCGTAGCGGCCGTATAAACCAGCTCCAACCGATCCATCGAAATCGAACCACAGTACGTGAGCCCGTACTAGAGACATATGGCCTCCGCGATCAAGGCTGCATCGACCTCCTCCCGGTGGTCTTCGTCCCCGGCGGCAGTCCACTCGTCGCCGTTATCGAAGCGGCTACCAGCTGCAGTGGCCATGCCGGGGCGGCGGAGGTCTGTGGCCACTGTAAGGGCGGTCGCCGCGGTAGCTCCGGCTGCCCCGGCGGCGCCGGCCAAGCTCACCGCCGGTGCCGGCGGCCGATGCCTGCCGGTGTCGCAGACCATGTCCAGGCTCAGGGCGCAGGGCAAGGTATGCACATGCGTGGTTCTGTCCGGCCGATGCCTGCCGGTTTCGCAGACCATGTCGTCTGCATCTGCACTCTCCAGTACTATTATGTAGGCACAGCCATGTACGGGTCCTGACTTGGAACTCCGTTGTGACGTCGTGGTTCTCGCAGACGGCGTTCATCCCGTACATCACCGCCGGCGACCCGGACCTGGCGACGACGGCGGAGGCGCTGCGGCTCCTGGACGCCTGCGGCGCCGACGTCATCGAGCTCGGCGTTCCCTTCTCGGACCCCTACGCCGACGGGCCGGTCATCCAGGCGTCGGCGGCGCGGGCGCGGGCGAGCGGCGCGACGCCGGACGGCGTGCTGGCGATGCTGAAGGAGGTGACGCCGGAGCTGTCCTGCCCCGTGGTGCTCTTCTCCTACTTCAACCCCATCGTGCGGTGGGGCCTGGCCGACTTCGCCGCCGCCGTCAAGGAAGCCGGCGTGCACGGCCTCATAGTTCCCGACCTCCCGTATGGGAACTCGTGTGCTCTCACTCTCAGGACCGAAGCCATCAAGAACAGCCTCGAGCTGGTATGTGACATCAATTATCAAGGAGAAGCACGTGGCGTCGTCTCCTAGTCTAGTTCTTCTGCGCAATATAAAATTGAGAAAGCAGCGTATGTCTCACGACATGAACAATGGCTGAACGCATGCAGGTGCTGCTCACAACACCATCTACGCCAGCGGACAGGATGGGGGAGATAACACGAGCTTCACGAGGATTCGTCTATCTCGTAAGTGACACAAAACTTTCCGTCCAGGAGTTTTGCTAGCGACTGAACTTGCCGGCCGATGACATGCATGCATGCTCATGTATCCTACTTGACCATCACAGGCGACCGTCAATGGAGTTACAGGTCCACGCGCAAACGTGAACACACGTGTCCAGTCTCTCATTCAGGAGGTTAAACAGGTAATAATACGTCATGTCAAAGGAAAAGGAGAAAAGAGAGGGAGAGAGAGAAGATGCCATTTTTATTCGTTTTTGTTGTTACCAATCACAATCACTGAGCTGGCTGGCTGGCTTGTGTTTTTTTGTTTGCTGCAGGTCACTGACATACCCGTGGCTGTCGGGTTTGGCATATCGAAACCTGAGCATGTAAAGCAGGTAGGCAAAACTTTTTTAAAAAAAATGCCTCAAAAACTTATTCACATATTTTTTTATAGTAACAAATTCTAACAGTATATATATTGCACCTGGACAGATTGCAGAGTGGGGTGCAGATGGTGTGATCATTGGTAGCGCAATGGTGAGACAGTTAGGCGAAGCAGCCTCTCCCAAGGAAGGATTGAAGAGGCTAGAGAAATACGCCAGGAGCATGAAGAACGCGCTACCATGCCAGTGAACTAGTCGTATTGACGCGATATAGGCTGTGTTAGCAAGCACGTTGGAGAACAATGTTGCAGAAGTAGCACAATTAATAATGATCCATTCGGCAAGGTTGCTTTTTTACAAATTGCAACAATAAGTTATCAATATAAAATCAACGATTCCTTTGTTTAAAAAAAAGGAAGAAATGTTACATCATTGCATGGTGCTGCGATTCAGTGGTTACTCCATTCATTTTAAATTACAGTTCAGCTCGAGTTTGTCCTGACTCAGCCTTTTTAAAGATTGTCAGTTTGTAACAACAACAACAATAATAATAATAAGTGGCTAGCTCATTACATTCTACAAAAATCTTGATATGCATTTATCTGAACTTGTAGTGATGTTATCATAACTTTCTAAGCAATTCTCAAATGTAGTAGAGAAGGTTTGTGAATCACAGTATAAAAGAACTAAAAGTGAGCTACAATTTCAAAACATACGGAAGGGAATATCAATGTGTGTACACCACTATAGAAACGACGGCCCATCAGTTCCAATTAAATTTAGGCTAGAGACCAATGTGATCATCAGTTTTGATTCTAGGTTTTCGGGCATCAACGGAGGACATTTAGTCCCGGTTGGTACCACTGATCATGCATACTAATTGGTCTTCCATGAGCCAGCTCAAAAAGAAATCGTCCCTTCTAGTCACATGTATTGTGTGAAAGGATCAAGATAGTCAAGAGAAGGATAAATTAGAGTAATCTAAAAATTTCTCCATTTCACATCTTATGCCTAATAGTATTTTCTATCTTACCCGTAAAGTTTTACACGTCAGGTAAAGATAAGAAAGTAATTGCCAAAGATAAATGCATAATGTAAAGAGAGGGTTAGGAGCTCAGTGATGTTTTTTAGGTGCCAGAGAGTCGACAATCCCTACTAGTTCTTATTGGAGCACGCTCGCATAAAAGACATAGCGACTGACAAGATAGTTCCATGCAACAAAGGGGTTCGCCTTTAGCGTACTGAATCGGTGTGTCACTGTACGTTTGCACCGTACAGGGGTTACTAGACATATCAAGTCAACCACTAGACACTAGCTATATACTATTGGTTGCAAGAAAGCACATTACAAGAACTGTCTAACACCAAATCCAATGCACTCTAACTGTAGGTGTGTAACGGTTTTTAGTGGATCCTTCACTAAACCAAGTCCTAACTAAAATAATAAGCAAATAACCACTAGTTAGGACTAATGTTAGTGACCTCTCTCCAACCCTAAAAAATCAAAATTATTATCCTTAGGCTAGTTATCTTTTATGAATATAAATAATAAAGATGGCGAAGAGTCATGATGTAGCACACAATAGGACTCTCAACTAGTAGAAACATCAAATGCTCCCACTATCAGTGGACGAGCACAATAGATGCTCAAACTTACTCCCTCTATCTTATAAAGAATGTCGTTTGTCTTTTTTAAGTTTGACCGATGTTGTTTGTCTTATTTAAGTTTGACCGATGCGTCTTATTCATTTTTTTCATAATTATAATTTATTTTCGTTCTAATTTAGTTTATTATATAATTTACTTTAATTATGAATTGATTTTTTCTACGTTTTCATAAATATTTTTGAATAAGATGAGTCGGTTAAATTTGTTGTCAAAAAACTTAAACGACAATCTTAGGGAGTACCAAAAAAATCAACACACGTGCATATGGAATGTAATTCTTGAATTAAAATTTTGTCAGGTTTGAGCCTCAGTTACTGCCCACAGTCGCCACAGATAGACCTCCAGTACCAGTCACACACGTGACACTCGCAATCGCAAAGTCGCAAGCGGATCGCAAACTCGCAATCAAGGCTGCTCCCCTCCGTCTCCGTGTTCGCCACTCGGTTCACCGCCCGCCGCCGCCGAGACCTCCTCCTCGCCGGCTACTCCTGACCCCACAAAGGCAGCGCTCGGAGGTGGCCCTCTGTCGGGTGGAGTGGTGGACACATCCGCGCCCATGGCCAACGGCGGCGCTGCGGCCGGCAAGCTCACCGTCGCCGAGACCTTCTCCAACCTCAGGGAGCAAGGCAAGGTGCGTGCGTTTGAGACCTCACGTTCGTGCTTCGCTTCGTCGCAACCCTTGCGGGGCAATTCACCCCAGCACCCACATTTCTCTTGCTGTTCCTGATTGAGTCGCAGGGTTGGATTGCTGGCGCCGTGGTGGCCGATACCCAATGTTGGTCCCGGTTGGTTGCAGGGAATACCTAATTTTGGTCCCATTTAGTTGCAAGGAAATGGATTAGGGCTTTGGAACAATCTGTGTATTCCTTGCATGAATTGTCCAAATCTAGTGGTTTTATGTCGAGTACACATCGTGCTGGTTTAATTTCCGTAAAAATCTAGCCTGATCTTGCACAATAGTGGCTGCTGGCTTGATGTGCACATTGATCCGTCTTTGTCTTTAAAAGCAGTGTTTATATTTTAGGTGCCACAGTGTTCATTCTCAACAAAGGTAACTGCATTAAGAAATTTGTATCCAGAGTAGCGATAACATGCTAAGCAGAGACCAATCTTTAGTTGCAGGGATCTTGCATTGTACTCCATTCCAAATTCTGTGTTATTTTGTCTTTTCTAGATGCATACCTTATTAGCTTTTGTTATGCACTTTGATATATGGTATGTCTAGATATATAGCAAAAAACTATGTACCTAATAAAGCAAAAACGACTTACAATTTGCAATTGAAAGAGTATGGTGCAGATCTGCCTTAAATCGTATCCAGCAGTTCACTCATATGGTTACCCAAAATACTGTTTTACACTGTTCGCAGAGTGAAGTTTTAATATGGGTGTGAGCATGGGTAAAAGTCTTAGTTGGCAAATAGTCTTTTGGTGTAAGGATTTAGAAAATACTCCAGTGAACACGTGGGAAAATCACTTGTCAGAGAGGGAGGGTGGAGCCACAAACCAAGGAGCCGCACAGATGCCGACATCAATACACTTATGTTGTGGAGAGGAGCCGCATCTCGTAATGTCTGATTTTGTTTAGATGCCACACAGTAGTATCCCAGCCATGGGCGCATGGATGGGGGATTTGGACCCAGGGTCAATGGAATTTAATTCCCAGATTTAGGGGGTGTATGGTACGGATCCAGGTTCCAGCTTTAATTTAAAGGTGTAGTTTATAATAGAAATTTAAATAGTTTTAAAAATATTTTTAATCTAAATAATAAATAAAATGACTTATCTAAATGACTTACGGGGGTTCACAACTTCAAAACTATACGATTTTATGGAACACCTAATGGCCTGCTCTATCAATTCCACTAAGACCCCGTTTGGTTCCAATTAGTCCTAGGACTAAAGTTTAGTTCTAGGACTAAACTTTAGTCCCTTCCTGTTTAATTCTAGGGACTAAACAAATTCTAAAGTAATTAAATATAGTGTCCAAAGACTCAAATACCCCTGGAATCTATAGCAACATGGACGTGGGATAAGGGCAATGGAGGAAAAAAATATGGTTTAGTCCCCTTTAGCCACCACTTGAGGGACTAGGGACTAAACTGATTTAGTCTCTCCTTTAGTCCTTATGTATGGCAAATTAGAGACTAAAAGAGACTAAAACGAAGAGACTAAAAATTATCCCTTGCAACCAAACACCCCCTAAATTTTCTGGAGCTGGATCAATCCCAGACAGCACCTTAATTTAAGTTGACAGTCTAACCTGGGAAATTTTCAGAGTGCATTCATCCCGTTCATAACTGCTGGTGATCCTGACCTGGTAACCACATCGAAAGCATTGAAGATTCTCAATTCCTGCGGTTCGGATGTTATAGAGGTTGGCGTACCATACTCGGATCCACTGGCTGATGGGCCAGTTATTCAGGTAAGTCGTGATGGCCTTTTCTCTCAGCAGCTGCATCATAGTATGTGATCTGATCTGATACAGATTTTACAGTTTTAGATTGACATCATTTCAGGCTTCTGCAACACGGGCGCTTAAGAAAGGCACTACACTTGATTCTGTCATAGAGATGCTGAAGGGGGTTACACCTGAGCTTTCTTGCCCCATTGTTCTTTTCACATACTATAATCCAATTCTGAAACGTGGTGTGGGAAACTTCATGTCTACTATCAAACAAGCTGGCATACATGGTAAACTCCCATTTTGGTTGTTTCATATTTTCTATTACTATAAGGGGCCGTTTAGATCTATTCATTTTGGAGGAA
Organism: Zea mays; assembly: GCF_902167145.1. Classification (NCBI taxonomy): domain Eukaryota; kingdom Viridiplantae; phylum Streptophyta; class Magnoliopsida; order Poales; family Poaceae; genus Zea; species Zea mays. The sequence continues at coordinate 295,093,811 of NC_050096.1, read as the reverse complement.
TTGGAATTTACTTAATAAAGTAGTCTATTTAGCTTGAAATTTGACATTCCACACCTTTCCAAAGCTAAGATAGAAATCTATCTCAAATTCATGGGGTAAAGTATAGGAAATAATTTTATGTACCAATGGAATATGTTTCTACTCTTCAACTTATAAGATTCTCTTCATCTCACTCCTCTATATTAAAAATGTAGCACATAAATATCTCCCACATGTTGCTAATAATAGTATACAAATATATATTTCGCATAAAACCATATTAGCTTAATTGATCTTTGCCGAAATTACTATTGTTAGAATGGAATTCAATCCAAGGATCCAAACGGGGCGTAAGTGGTGTCTTGTTGTTCTTGCATCTTCCATTTATCAAATATGATTCACGCTTAGTTTCTGTCATTTTGTTGTTCCGTCAATAAAATCTTTGTGTTACACTTTTTATATGTCACAGGACTTGTAGTGCCTGATCTTCCTTTGGAGGAGACAGCGTTGCTGAGGAGCGAGGCCATTATGCACAACATAGAGCTGGTTCATACCCACTCTCATCTTTGCATGCACCACTTGCACAAAGTTTGTTGCGTACTTGTGTTGCTATCTGGGTGCTAACTAAATTCTTACTCGAGATGGGACCTATCAAATCTTCAGCTTGGGCTCTGCCCATTCCAGACCTGCAAATATACACAGTTGCAAAAGATCTTCTGGGCCTTTGCAGCAACCCAGCCCTAGAAGCGGGTCTAGCTACTTGGGCTCACACATGTCAACGGGGTTTGTCCAGTCCACTAAATTCAGGATAGGTTACATCAAGGCCTTTTTTATTTCTTTTTGTAACCTGGTTTGGTACCACACCTAATAGCTTTGCTTATTAATCATGGTGGACCAATCAACAGAATAGATATCTTGAGTGTAATGTACTTGGTATTGTTATAAAAGCTTCCTTTATCGAAGAAAATCTTGAGTGTCAGCCATATACCATTTTTTATTTTGCATGATTGCTTGCAGGTGCTGCTTACAACGCCAACCACGCCGACAGATCGGATGAAGGGAATTGCACAAGCTTCAGAAGGATTTCTCTATCTTGTGAGTATCCAGAAGATCCCAATTATTTTTCTAGTTGAAAGCTCCAGGCATAGTTTATATATTCTGGGGTCACTTCTATGTCTGCACTAGTTAATAGTTTTTTCTCATCCTGAAATAGCACATACCAGATAAGCATTAATATCATGCCTCTACATTAATGAAATGTTAGAGCGATGTTTTTGTCTCTTGCTTGACATATATTTTCTAGAAAAAATATAAAGCAAATCATTTAGATTTTTAAGTAAAAAATTATGCCACCTGGAAGAAACGCCTAGCCTTTCTGTTTCACCATCATTTTTAGACTTAAGACCTTGAATATATATTTAAGGTTTAGTGGCATTACTAACCTGTGTGTTATGCAGGTGAGCGCTGTAGGGGTTACAGGTGCACGCTCAAATGTAAACTTACGTGTAGAACACCTTCTTAGGGAGATCAAGAA